>NW_008675383.1:0-27275 GCF_000695815.1 Acanthisitta chloris
GCATTGCTTTAATGTGCTTCTGAACTTTTATATTATGAATGTTATAATAGATCATCTAGATCCTCTGAAAGGACTTCTTTATTATTTTAAATCTAAATGAATTAATATAGTAATAAAAAAAGATGGAAATATAATTTTTTAAAATTCATCTATATGTAATGAAAAATCCACAAAATTATTTTTGGATGGGTCTAATATAATTTTTGGTGGGGCAAGTTAATTCCTTCATGCTGATCAAATAAAAGTAGGTAGGAGTTGATCTAATCACTTGCAAGTCAGTTGAAAGTCTTTTACTGAGATACTCAACCTTCAAATTGAGACAAAACTTAAGCCACATATTTATCTTTTACCTTTTTCTCTTTCCAAAATTGTAAACCGAATTTGGTGAGAAAAAAATGTATGCTATGGCAGTTATCTATTGTGTTGAATAGCAACATTAAATGAACAGTTAAGCTGTGATATAGTTTGAGTTACTTTTAATATCTTCTGTTGCTGACAGGATCTGTAAACTGCACTTGGTGAGCAGTTGCTTCCATTTTGCTGGCAGAGAACTTATTTCAGCTACATGTCTACAACAATATAAACTACAACTTTTTCAGGATTATCTAGAGTCATTGGTAAAAAATGTCTGCATTTCACATACCTTCCACAAGGATCTATGTCCAAGATCATTTGTTACTTATGTAATATGAAAAGTAACTCAAATAACCAGGTTGCTCTGGCCCTATCACCTGCTCCTGAGACAGAAAACCCCTTATGCAATCATTGATTTTTAAAATAACCTATATGCTATTTTATAGATAAATACAATATAAAATATTCACTTTTGCTATCAAAAAGTGGGCGGTACTGCTACAAAACTGAAGTAATAAAATGTGAAAAACTGGAACATCCTAAATATTTCTAAAGATACACTCAGAGAGATGTGTTTCACTGTTCTGTAGAAAGAAATATAAACTATATCTGTAAAGTGCATAAGGGTCACATATACTCCAAATTTGTGGCTTAAGAACAATTGTTATGAATTGTTAGTGAGTGCAGAATAGGTACAGAAAAAAGAGGCAAATCGTTGTGTGACTCCTCAGGCAGGAAACAAACACTGGACTCATAAATGCAGTGTTGTGTCATGAGATACTTTGTGTACAACAGGTAACACAAACCTGTAATTTCTGTTGATTGAACTGTAAGAACTGAGCACTAAAACGTCATATTTCTCTGGCTAATTAAAATGAATGAACGTAGATTTCACAACTGAAAGCAGGTACTTAGATTAAATTTTAGAACATTTTAATTATGATGGTTGAAAGGATTTACAAAGTACATGGTAAGATGCCTGTTATCCAGATTAGGGCTCTCAAGTTTTCCCATAAAGTCTGTAAATGTTTATCGTATTTTAATAATTAAATATGTAAATACTACCAATTCAGTTTACTTAATTATCATTAAATAAATATTCTTGTATCTTGTCAGAGAGCTAGAAGATCTAACATAGCTAAAACCATAAACTGAAAATCATATATTGACCTGGGGAAAACTCCACATAATTAGTAACTTACTTGTAGCCACCTTTTTTTCTCACTTCGTCTTATTTTCAGTCTGACCCCGAGCACCGTTTAAGAAGGCAATGCTGTTAGGATATGTCTTTCTTTTTTTTTAATAGATTCTGTCAAGGCTCAATTTTTCTTGGGCTGTGCAAGCACTTCATATCGTCGACCATAACCAGCTTTATATAGGTAATTTCCTTGTAAACATAATCTTAATGAAGTAGAAATGATTAGTCTTCTGCAATTCTGAACTTCCTTTGTAAGCTATCAGATAGTAGACTTGGAAAAATTATCTTTCTGTCCCTTGAGAACTTCTACTCCATCAGTATGAAACTGATACTTTGCTTCATCTATTTTTCTTCTGAAACTTGGTTCCTTGCTTCTTTTTCAGAGCTTGCTATAAACCCAGGTGTGCCTGCAGCAGCTAACATCTTGTGGGTTTGGTGACAAAGTGGTTGGGAGGTCTCAGAGGAGATGCTTTTAAAGCTCGTTGACTGTATGAGAGAGACTAAACAGATCTTGAGAAGAGAATTAAGTGTCCACAGAAAGTATTTAATGTCCCAAAGTATTTTATATATGTCTCTCTCTCAGCCTTAGTCCTTGCTAACAGAAACAAATGAACCTTTAACTATCAACAAGATATGAAGGAACACATACACTCAACATTTCACTCAGTCTAACCTGAAAACCCCAATTTTCCTTCCAGGTGCATATTTTGATTTATAAAGACCTCTGTGGTTACTATCTTGGTTTCCTTAGAAACCACTTCAGACTCATTCTCTACTTATGATTTATAAAAAAAGGTCAAAACACCTGATTTTAGTTTTGGTTAAAAGAGCCTGGATTAGGTCTCTGAAGGTACTGGTGACAGAGCTGTTTTGATGGACAGCCTTTACATCAGGTAATTTTTGGCATTTTTTTTCCCCAGGTAAATTCATCTTAATGATGGTTGGAGCACAATTTACTATAAAGATGTCTCTATAATTGGGTTTTATCTAATCAGGCTGGTGATGAAGTTCAAAATTTGCCTGACAATGGCTAGTACATTGTATATATTTCTATTGGTATGTTTGCCCCAGAGTAACTAATGTATTTAGCAAGTAAATTATTTTAGTTTATATCTTGATGAGTCTTATATTTTATTTCTGTGTTGTTGATTCTTTTAATGAAAAAAAGGGTAGTTGATATTTTTCTGATGACATTTTCTTATTCATAATACCTATGCATGTTGTTAGGCTGATCCCAAAGTAACTAATATAAATTAAAACAGAAAATATTTTCTCAAATAAAAAATGGAAGTTTTGAATTATTTTGTTTTCTTCTATAAGTGCATATGTGTACAAGATGTTTGCATTAAGAAAAGGCTCCACTGTAATATATACACACAAAAAAACCAGAATAAAGTTTATACATTAAAATTTTGTTGTATCATCTTCGAATTCTTATATTACACTCTGTACAACCTGTACTCTTTACCTTTCTGCTAAATGAGTGTTGTTTGTTGTTTTTTTTTAAATTTAAGGCTCACTCAAGCTAAATATTTGAACACATACTTATTTTTGTAGTCCAGAAGTGAAATACATGCTTGCACATCATTTTGTTTTTTAATTCTGAATTTATTATGTGCTATATATTTCGCTACTGAAATATTTAGTCTTGATTCCAAATGCCCTTACATGTGTCGTGTATTTCTCCAAGCACAGAGGTTCAAGGTGGCCAGTTGGGAATATTTCAGCTTTCATTCCTTGCTGCCTTTATTTCACCTGAGACCCAGTGAGCAATTCCTGCATTGTGTGTCCATATATATCCACGACATCTGGAAGGTCTTTAGAATTCAACTGTTTGTCTGAGAAAGAAAGCACTGCAAAGAACATACAGTTATTGCTGTCCCATTCTTTGCCCTGCTCCAGCCCCAAGCTTACAACCACCCACCAGGTAAGCAGCTCAGAGTAGCCATCCTCACCCTGTATATTGCATATAAGTATTTAATACATGGTATCGCGTATTAATGAAGAGTTAGAAGACCTTATGTAAAGGGAAGTTGTGCCCTAGAATTTTAAATAGAGTAGAGCTCTTGATATAGTGTAGCTGAATTTCAAAAAGGTGTATCACAAGGTCACTCACCAAAAGGTCTTAAAGATGCTAAGCTGAGAGGGCTTAGAGGAAGTGTGGAAAGTGACAGGGTTCAGTGTCAGGGCCTATGATGTTTGGCATACTTGTAAATAATCTGAAAAAAAAGGGAAGAAATGACCAACTGTGCCAATGTTAATAAACTCTACAAAATAGTCTGTGGAATTGTGGATGTATTCAGGATACTGAAAGCCTAGACAATAAAATGGCAGGTGACATTCAGTCATTCACAAAATACTGTTCCAGTCAAGGGCTGCACACTCAGAAAATATATTTGGTGTTTATATTTTTCTGTTCTATGAAAAGATCAGTTGGGTGCTGGGTAATATTTAACAGAGTGAAAGGTGGCATTTACTAGGACTGGGATAGAAAACATTATTATGGTCATATTGCCATGCGTTACTCCACAATTGCTGCCCATCTTGGACATATAAGCATGCTGTTCCTGCACCAGCAGGAAATAATAGAACTAGAAAAGTTACAGAGGGAGGTGACGGAGATGAATGAAAGATTCACGGAGGTTACTTACTGTAGAGAAATTTTCAGGGATCTTCCATCTGGAAAATAAATGACTGAAGGGAGGTATACTGGAAGTCTATAAAATCATGAGCAATATACAAAGAATGATTAGAAACAATAGCTTATTTTAATTTGAGAAAGGAGGGCACAAACTGAAACTATCAGACAGCAGAATCAAAACCAACATAGGGAAGTACTCCACGCAGTGCACAGATAAGCTGCAGTGACAGGCAATTGCAACTCTGACTCAGGGTAATGCAGATGCTAAATAAATGTGTGTTCAAAAAAACAATGAAGCAAAGTCGTTGAAGGAAACTCATTTAAGACTCTAAAAGCACAGGAGAGCCACATGCACCTCAGGAAATACAGATTGCTAAAAGCTGGGAGGACATACTGGGAAGTCTCTGGATGTGTTCCTTGTTTGTGTATTTTCCTTGGTGTCTCTATCAGTCAGCATCAGAGAAAGGATGTTGAAACTCCTGAACCTTTCATCTAAACACAGTGCTCAATCCGATGATCCCACACCCTGTTATGTATGACTTCAAGGCTCTTTATTGTTCTTTCTTTAAAAATTAAGCTTCTGTGTGAAATTCTGTAACATTTTTTAAAGAGAATGGGGTACTTTCAATCTGTTTTGTCTCTTGTGTTTGTCTTTCTTATGTCAAAGATTTTGTTTTTACTCTATATTTTTCTCTATGATTAGTATTCAGACAGATGCTATTTACTCTGGCGGGGAAAAAGAGGCACATTAAAGTGTCATCTATTTTGTCTAAAACCTGCTAAATTAATTGAGAACTACCACCACTGAAGCAGAAAATAAGGTTGGATTTGAGTAATGAATGATGCCTGGCTAATGATACTAAACACCATTAGAGCAAGAGATGCTTTTTTCTCAACATAGGCTGATTGGGGAGGGGGTTAGAGTTGGCAGGAGGCTGCAAGACTAGGTGAGAAGAATATGTTATTTACTAGAGAGACCAAGCACTGAAATTTGAGAAAGAAGGTAGAAATCAAGAGAATTGAAGAAGGTCAAAGAGGTAGAAACTAAGAACAAAAGGTGAAAATTGAGAATTTGACAAAAATCTTTGGCATGGTAGAAAACCTGTATTATGCTGGCTATATTTTCTGCCTCTCAATTTGCATGTGTTTAGGATGTGTATTGACCACATGATCTTGGTTAGAATCCCAGCCTACATAGTGGGGCAACATCTGAAAGGCATCCCTAAGCATCCTTATTTTTCCTTCTTACTCATCCACTGGATGGTGGGAAAATCTTGAATGTAGTTCTCACTGAAGATTTTGGAATAAATATAAAACCCTACAAATTAGTTTTCTATGTGTCACCTTTACCTACAGTAGACTCTTCAGTTGGAGACTATTCTTTGCTCTGACGAGGTATAACCTTTTTTTAACTGTCCTACATGCTTGTGACTGAGGTGACAAAAGTGAAGTACTCTAGCTTGCTTAACTTCTGTACATGACCCTCTCAATTGTTACGTCACTCTTTTCAATGCTTTTTCTCTGTCTAAAAGAGTGATGAAAAGATCAAGTGCATATTTGACATTTTAACTCCCTTTATAACATTTTTTTAAATCTTTAAAGACTGCACTGTCTGCAATTTTTCTGGCCTCTTATGCTTTTAAAAAGCAGACTCAAATTGCCACATCCAATGATGTGCTATAGAAGCTGATGTGAAATGAAAGAGGTTTTTCATGCTAATTAATGTTAGAAAAATGACCTAAGCTTTAAAAGGCAGTATCTGTTACATACCACTGTATTCCTCCTGACCTCCTTCCCCCAAAACAGGCACTGAAAACTGTGTGGGCTCTCATCATGTAGGACCAATATAGTTTCCAGCACCTTGTGCATAAAGCAAATTAGCACTACAGATGTCTTTAATTTCAAACCTGATGCAGTCACAGCACAGAAATATTTGACTATTCCTTCCAGCTTTGGCTTAAAATTAGGTGGCTATTTTTCAGTCTCACTAGTTAGCTTAGCTCTACAGAGACTGACAACACTGCAAAATGCCACTTGGGTGGCTGTAGCTGAGCTGACCTTGCTCTCACTCCTGTGTAGCACTGCATGTTCTTGAGACAGAATGATCCCTTGCACTGCTGCAAAGAGAGCCTCACAAGACCCTTTCCCTGCAATCTGTTTATTAACTCATCTGTTCATTTGGTTACAACATGGAGATCGTGGGATAGGATAGGTAGACCTCAGATCCATTAAGACAGCAACCCATGATTTGTGTGGACCTGACTTAATATACTAACTCTTCACAGCTTTTGAGTGTTCTGCTTTAGGTTAGCTAAATATTTGAAATATTGAAAACATCCCCCACAAAATAATTTTAACATTAGAGATGTTTCTTCTCACTTCTATGGATTTTGTTCTAGAATTATTAACGAAATCACTACATAAATTGCTTCTATTTTATAGCTGTAAGGATAATGAGAACGAGTACCAGACATCTGACTGATACAAGGTCCAAGTGCTTCACCCACCCTCTAGATAATTTTTCTCCCTTATCTATGAAACAGAAAAAGACTGTGTAACCTCCTAATAACTAATATATTGCTTTATAGACCTGCTAGAAAGTAAATAAAAGGGATGTACATTTGGAGTTTTGCTGAAGCAGAAAGCACTGATGTCAAAATGACCTAAAGTTTGAGAACCATGTGAACCTCATACATAAAGATTAATAGAAAATTTACTCAAAAGAAGTGAAACATGGCTTTAACATGTGTAGACTACCTTGACTCTCCAGGGTTATAAATTAAATGTTTTTGTTCCTGTAGATATTTTAACTTTATGATGACTTTCAAGCTTTCTTTCATTTCCCTTGTTGGACAGTACCACAAAATTATAGGTATGCTTCTAATAGTATGTTATTAATTTCATTCAGCACCAGAGAATAAGCAAACATACTTGTGTACTTCTCATTTTAGGTGATCATATTTTATTGTGAACAGGATAGTAGGTTTTGAAAAACACTGATATGACACTGAACTATCATTCAGAACAGAAGTGTATTACCAGCTTGGGAAAGCAGACTTGGATGACAGGATGTTCATGACACTTCTCTTTAGGTCCAAAATTAAGCTGTTGTCAAAAAGTTAATAAAACCCCCAAGAATTTCGTGAAGCATAATTGTTTATGCTTTGTAAAGTCCTTTCTATACCAAATGCTCATTAGGATAAAATGATAGCACCTGCAACACACTGAGCCTAATTTACATTTTTACTTCATATATTTCTTGTTTAGTTTCAGTTTTATCCTAATTAAAATGTGGGCCAATATCCATGAGCATAGGCTAGAAGGGTAGTGATGCAGAGCAATGAGCTGGAGGACACTGATGCGTGACATGAAGCTGAGGGCACTGCTGTGAGACATAAGACAGTTTTATAGAGTAGCCTAAGAGGCTCCAGAGAGAAATTATATGCCAGAAAATGTTACTGAAGTCCTGTAGTCTGAATATTACTATAGGAAGACAGATGGATGGGATGACTGATAAAGGACAGAAATCTCTAAAATGGCTGATTTGAGAGAACTGGTAGGCTGAGCCTATCAGGGGGAAAAAAAAAAGCAAAACATGGAAGCCCATTGGAGCAAAAGGCAAGTGCTAGGAATCACTGAAGTATGGGGCAGGAAAGCTTTCCAAAAGCTTGATTAGCAGAGCACAGCCATTGCTTTGACCGAGCAGGTCAGCCAAAGCAAACTTTGAAACCTAAATATCACTCAAGATAGCAAAGAGGTCAAAATATGTATTCTGTGTCAGGTCAGAAATGACAGACCAGAGAGAAAAAATTGCACTCTGATTTTCATAAGCAGTTGTGTGTGCTGAGCCACAGTTATCCTGGTTGTGCAAGTGGCAGACCTCACTCTGTCACACATAAGTCACAGTGAACTGGATGGCCTCGGAAAGGACTTGGTAGATGTAGATTGAAGCTCATTGTCTGAGTAGATTTGTATGTTGTGTGGAGCCCTACTCTTCTGGAGGTCACAATGCTGCAAAGTATACTGTGCCAATTCCCTTGTGCATTCAGCTCAGCATCCATGCCAAGAAACAGAATAAATTAGCCTGTAAGGAGCTGCATGCTGCTGCAGTTACTCTGCAGTGACTGCCTGAACTATTTTATTTGCATATGGCTTCACCTACATGTAGTTCAGGTACCACTACCCTGCACTGAAAGCTATGATGTAGATTTGCTTATGAAAGAATAATAGTAACATTTTAGTTATATCCTGTATATTTTGTACCAGCCAAAACTGGTGAGAGGTTAATATTCATTCCAGTATATTGGTACAGTCAGGGTCTTTACTGAGTAGCTGCATGAGCTTTTTCTATTATCCTACCAATTTTCCCATGCTTGTCCCATTATTAGAGTTTATGCCTGGAATTAGATTGCTATGCCTTAGGAAAATAGCCTTCTATATTTGTAAAGCATTTCTCAATTTTACAGATGCTTCCCTGATGCTAATTTTTAAGTCCTGTAATGTTAGAAAATAATCACGTGAAAAAAACCACTGCAAAACCCAGATTAAATTACTGAAAATAATTTAGAGCATATACTGTAAATCTATATTTGTCTCTCATTTCTTGACTCTGTTCTCATAGTCATATCCATTAAAAGATTTAATAACATTTACTTCATGTCAAATTTTAAATTTTGGGGCTTGATTCTGGTATATTTTAAAAATTTCTAGTTAGGCAGACAAAATTTTGAAAAGGGCTCAGAAAGCCAGAGGTTCATTGTCTGTAAAAGAATGAATAGAGGTTAGTGAGGAGCTTAATATTTTTATATTATTTTTATTATTTTTATATTATACATGACCCTCTAATGTGTGTATGCACATCTTCTTTAATACTTGCATTTATGGTATGCTGGGAAATAAGCTAGAGGCTAGAATTTTTCCTTGATTAACAGTATTCTAGAAAGGGCTTTGAAAAAGGCTGAAATTGAATTAGGATCCAAACTTATAACTCAATGCTATGGTAATCTATATAATAAGAAACACTGTTAAATCAACGGGACATGAAAAACACTGCAGTTAGCCAAGCAACCATCACTCAGCACAGAAGCTAAGTGATCCTTGAACTGGATGAATCAATCCAGACTGCCAAGGTCAATGGTTGCCATACTTGAGGAAATATGAACATATGTAGTAGGAGTCTAGCAATAAAATGAGCCATTGCTGACATCTTTTGTTAATAGGAGTTTTATCTGATTAAGGAAGGCAGACCTTGTATCAGCAAATTTGCACTAGCATTTGGAGCAAATTGACTGACAAGAGAAGATCCAAGAAAGAGTTATGAAGTAGCAATGCTGTAGTACAGTCATACACTATTAAGCTGTGCATAGAGGTACTGCAGACAGTAGATTTTAGTATCTTCCTACAGCTGAAAGGGGTTGAAATAGCTGTGTTTAGTACAAAAGATTTTTGTATGCTGCTTTATTTTCAGCCAAGTTAGGCACAAATCTGAGAAACAAAAACATGAACTTGGACTTTTAAATACTTTTTCAGCAGTACCTGAATAGAAATATTCTTCTTTTCACCCTTGTGTGCATTTTTATCTCTCATAACTTATAGCCTCTTTTGCCTTTCAGCCTCAATCAGTTCTGTCACTCTCATATCTATTTCACAAAATAGGATTTGCATAATGAACAATTTTGCCGAGATTCAAAATATAAATTAGGTTTTTCTGACACTGCAGTGAAAGAAATTTGAAAAGATTTGATCTTTGTGCCTGCCAGAGTCAGCAGGGGTGAAAGTTAAGTTGTGTAGAAAGCATAGCAATCATACTTTTCATTAGGACCTGCATATTTTCTCATTGATCATTCTCAGTGCATCATGCACATGGAAGACCAATTTCAAACATGACCCATTATAATATTTCCCATACATGAGCATAATAATTCATTGCCTTTCCATTTACAGTATAAGGTCTTAACACTGGCTGCACTCATTTCTGTAGTCAAATAAACTTAGTTACTAAAACACCTAGTAGTGATAATAAGCACTGAAGGGAATTACGTTATTGCCCTTAATCATTAAGAACTCTCCTACTGGATTGAAATTCTGGATTCTGGCATAATTATTTGAAAGAAGATGGAAGAGAGACTGCTTTAAGCATAGTGATAAAAAATTGCAAGGCTTGCTATTTTGCAGAGAAGCAGATGAAATGGAAATTGTTCCATCCTGAATGCCAGTGCCTGTCATTGGTAAAAATAAAATCAATTGCAGCACACTTCTGAATGCTTTTACAGAAGTGTTTTCATATGTGAATGTATGCATCTCTGAGGGCCAGGAAAAGAAGACAAGAGTTACAAGAGATACCAGTGAGCTAATGAAGATTGTAGTGTGGCTCTGAGAAGAGAGAGAACTTTTGAAATTAATGCTGGATAGAAGGGAGTTGAAGTTTCTGAAGAAAAGTCTGTCCTATTAGATTCCTTTTACGATTAGGAAACTATTTGTTTCAGGTTTCTTGCAAGTAAATAGGACTGTGAAACAGGCATATTCAATATTATTTTGGCTTTTGCAAAGATGCAGCTTGCGAGGCTCAGAAATTCAGGTAGTTCCTTAGGTAAAAAAAGGATATGTTAATTGAGGAACTTTACATTGATGAACAATTTCTCCAAACAAAACCAAGAGAATGTGAATAAGTAATGTCTTTTTTTGAAGGATTTTTAGTGATTCTAAATGTCATGAGACCTTTGATCCAGAGAAACCTGTATAACCTCTGAAAACAACTCCTCCATAATATACAGTATAGACATGTTATCAGGTGGCATGCTCAAGAACTGACAGACTTAACACTCTCATGGGACCCAGTTATCAACACTAGCTGTAGTAGGTTAGCCTTGCTATAGTAAGTTAGCTTGCAAAATTAGGTAACCTGCCTGTCCAACTGGTAGGCATAATGGGCAGCCTTTGAAATACAAACTCATAGCTGCATGTGCAATATAAACATTGCCTGTTCAGCAGTGATTTAGCAATGACTGAGAGAGTCCAGGAAACTGCTTATTACAGAAGAAACATTTGTCTCAGCCAGATTCTTTTACCAGTCCTAAACCAGAAAAAGGAGCAAATGTGTACTTCAACTAGAGGTGAAACTACAGTATAATTAGGGCCAATCATTAATCTACCTTGCATGAGCAGTAATATAAATGAAGATATGATATATGAACTCCAGATCAGGCTGCCACTGGATAAAAGTCTGTCAGTTTGTGAGGTTTGTGGTACCCTCCTTTACTCTCATGCTGATGCTATGTGTCACTTGTGTATGCTGTGTGACTGCAGTGTAGGTGTGTGCAGAATGGGTTTTCTAAGTAAAGTGCTTTAGCGTATGTTGAGATTGGGAGGCCTTGGTGAAAATAAAGCTATGCCTTCTCACCCCTTATGAATAAATAAAGGTGGTTCATGAGGTATTGTTTTAATCACCATAATAGTTTTGACAGATGGTTTTTCTTATGTTGGACTGAAATCTTTCTAGCTGTTCACAGATTTCTGGGCAATATAAATTACTGTGTATCCATACAACTACCCTGTCTCTTTGTGTTTTACAATCTTTCTGTAACCTATGGTCTTCAATGACACACTTTTAAATATTTCTTCAGATTAATATTGGTGTGGCTGCTTTGGATTTACAGGACTTCCTAGTGACATGCAGATGATTCTCAGGATGATTAATACATCTGTGCTGCCTCTGTAGCTCAGGTAGCAGGTAGAAGCCTTTGCTGAGAATATTGGTTCCAGTGTTGGTGGTGGCCTTCTGCTGGACTAGTTTTCTTTGTAACAAGTATGCAAAAATGAACAAAATCAACCTCTTCACATTTATCATTGAATACATATTTAACAGTGGTGGCTTTCTCTATTATTCTCAGAGAATTGTCTTTACTTTTTATCTGAAAATATGTAGCTAATACCCCATGTTTGCTCCAGTCCAAAGCTTCACATTTAATCTATTTCAGCAACAACATAAAAAATTACCTTTTGAAGATTCAGTGTAACAAGAAGCCTTTCCCAGTCTTGCCTTTATGTCTTTAATAGTCCTGGAGTGTCTGTCACCTCATCTGCCAAGCACCCAGTCACCAGCCAAAGGCATAAGTTAGACATAGCTATTCTATCATGAGTTAGATGAGATAATATAATCTTAAGTGATATGTTGCATAAAGGGACTAAGAAAACTCAGCAAAAGTGAGAAAGCTGCTGAATTAACCAGAAAACAAACAAACAAAAATCTATATACGCTACACAGGGAGGTTTTTTTAGGGCTGTAGACACCAAACAAGATGTGGATAGGTGAACTGAACTAGAACTATCAAGAAATTATTTCTATTGTGCTCATTTCACATTTTTCTCTTGCTAACAAATTCAGAACTGAAATCTCCATATTATATGCAATATAATCATATATTTGTGATGCTAATTAAGCTCTTCTCCTATCTTTCTGCTAGTATATTATCTGAGTTTATTGCACATCCTTAGTTCTTAAGAACAATGTGAAAGTGGAAGAAAAATATTTACGTATTAAATTTATGGATTATGCTTACAATTGTGGTCTGTTCCAAGTAACGTAATCATAAAGTTCTTTGAAAATTATCAGCACTGAGAGACTTTAGAGACAATAATTTCAAATTTAAGCAATGAGGGAAACATAATGCTTGAAAAAAAATTGTGGGAAGGATAGAAGTCACTGCGACCTAGATTGAAAAGTGAAATTTGTAGACAGCAGATGTTTCATGTGAAAGAGCACCCAACTAATACTTTAAAATGCACAAATCCTCCCTGTCCCTGGAAAGAACTGAGCCAGCTTACTGACTGTTTTCTGTTATTTAAATAAATGTCATACATATCACTTTCAGGAAAAAAATCTGTCTGCAGTCAGCAGAAATTTTCTTTGCACCGTGAAAAGATGGATATGCTTGATTATGGTTAGGTATGGTTAATTAAGGTGGTTATGCAGTCCAAAGTGGTGCAGACTACCACTATTTTAAATACTTAAATAAAATCTGAAATTTGAAGTACCACACAAACTTGTTTGGAATGGAAATAACATAATTGACCAGCATGACACATTGCAATTTCTTATGCTATCTTGGAAGATATATATGTCCATTGTCGCTCTTTTATTAATAAAAACAAACAAAAATAGCTACACTGACTAATGTTTTTGAACACAGGCCAAGAAAATTACCCTATAAAACCCCAAGGCTTAACACAAATAAAATAATTAAGCGTGCTCATTACTGATTTAAGGCCCATAATTAAGCTTATTTATATCTGACTTTAGACTTGTAGTTAAGCATACTCATAACTGGCTTTTATGCCAGTGGAAATTGGATCAGACTCTTAGGAAACATTAATGATCCTGTCACACCAGGGTGCTTAAGGGCTGGCTCCTAATTAAAAATTACCTGTTTCTTCAAGAGAGGTTAAGCTGTCTTCAGCCCTGCTAACATGCATGGGACTGTGAGAGAGCTCTCTGTGCAGAGCTGAGGTTTGCTGGGCTGGGACAGACCCCATCACAGGGCAACCTAGTTGCAGGAGCTCCCATTGTAACTCCTCTCTGTATCTGCATCTGCCTGTCTCAGGGCTTTCTAATGCCCCTTCAGACAAAACCTGGAAAGCTGGAGTACGTAAGAGATACAGGCATGAATCTGGCCCCCAACACAAAGCACCAAGACCAAAGTTTTCCAAATAAATGGACAAAGAGAGCTACATGGATTGCCTAATTCTTCAAAACACTGAAACATCCAACATTCAGGTATTTGGCTGAATAGCCAAACTGCTTGTAAACGGGCTGTGTGCTATTTAAGTATCGGCATTACCGACCATCATCTCAGTTTCCCAAAGATTGCTTTTCAAATGTCTGGCACTCAGATGCCTCTAGCTGTCATGGCAGTGAGTGTTCTCTAAACATAATTAGAAAAGAAGTTATCAGTTGTGTTTCCACCTATAACTGCTATATTCTCAGTTCTTCTACTTTGCCTCCATGTGATGCTTCATAATTAGAATTTTTTATAGTAATTTTTACAGCTATTTAAATGAATATAGGAAAAAAATGCACAATAACTATCACTACTTTTGTCCTATACATAGAATGATAGTTATTTGTCTAGTAAAAAAGCACTGCCATATTTAAAAGAACCCTCCTGAGCATATTTATTTCTGAAAAATGTAAATGTGTCAACCATGCTGTTTAGTCTTGTAACTTTACAGCCTGCTTCAATTTGTATATATCCCCTCTGATCACTCCTACTACATCTGCTTTAGTGAACTAATATAATAAAAAATATTGTCCAAACTATTAATCTGGTCTTTTCTTTGCTCCTTCCCTCTTCAACAGGATCGATATATCTAACCAGTAAATTCAAACGTACATTTTGCAGCTTATTGCTGTGAGAACAGGGATGCTATTGACAACACTCCAAGGTGTTTAACTTGTATCTTGGAATTAAGATTGCAATCACTGAGGGACTGTACAAGGAGAACAGATTTACAAAATGTTAGAGGCCAAATTTGATGGAGGGGTATTGTGAAACTTCTCCTTTTAAGCTGCATCAAGGTATTAGACGGTTCTCCCTGATATTTGACAGAGTGACTTATATTGCATCTTCCATGAAATATCAAATCCCATTCTTCATGCCTAAGCACAGAATTTTCAAATATTCTTGGGAGTGAGACACTGTTTGGGGTAAGAAACAAGTGTACAGTCTGCAGTGCAAGTGTTAAGAGGCAGGATCACCCAGGATTGCACTGGGCAAAGCCTTTTCATCACCACATACTAAACTTGCCTTCTGCTTTATGTCCTCAGGAGAAATGTGAAGTCCTGCTCCTTTTCCCCCTCCACCCATTTTCAGGGGGATACTTTTTTGAAATCACTGTATGAACAGCAGAGCAAAAAAAAAAAAAAGAGACAAGAAAACCTTATCTTAAAGGGGAGAAAAACTATATTGACTTTGAAAATGAAGAGGAGCATAGTCCAGAGGAGCAAACAGCAGACTTGAGAAAATAGCAAATGCTCTCTCCCCTAATGCATATATGGATACAAAGCAATCAAACAAAAATGAGATTGTGTAGCTAATAAAATCAAGCAGGCCAGGATAGCTAGAGCCATTTCCAGATGGCCGTTGAGAATTTCCCATCATTTCCGAATGGCTACTGGCAAATATGTTCCAACACTTGATCTCTCTTGGGAAGCTATTTAATTTATCTCCAAACCATCTAACTCCCAGATGGCTGTTTATCTTGTTTCAGTATGTTTCTCTTATCGTTAAAGGATTCCTCTCTTGTTTGACTAGTTTTTCCTATGTTTCCTCTTTCTTTGCAGAATGCTTATCCCTGGTTTTCTCACTCTAGGGAAGCATGTGCATAATTTGTTTGTCAATAATAAATAATGAACACATTTTATTATGTGTTACTAATGCTTCTGTGTAGAACAGAAAACTGCAAATGCACTGAATGTATGTAAATTCCAGTGGCACCTGGCATGTCTTTTTCTATTTGCCTTTTTTTTTTCATTTTATGCTTCCGTATTTATAGTTTTCTCTTTCTTTAGTTATTAATAAATAGCATATATATATAATTCTATTCATAAATTTCATGTTGGGTGGTTTGAACTTTTTCTGGGTAGAGACAAGATATTTCTGCTTAATTAAAAAATCAAGGAATGACTAAAAATTTTGCCTTTAATGTCAGATCCCAGTCATTTGATATACTCTTAACGTTTTATTGTGTCCCTGACTTTGAACTTAAAAAAATAATCTCATTTCCTCTATTCATAGGTGCACTGACTTACCTTCTGCATTCTTTCTTTTGAAGTATGTCTTCAGTGATGGCTTGAACTTGCCTGATCTGTCTGTATTAAGTAGTCTTATTGGATCTAACCCTGTTACTTTCGTTCACTTATCGTAGTGCCTTGCTTTCACCTATGATTTCCTGGAGGTAGTTGTATAGATTACACTGTAACCTATGAGTAATTTGTCGTTCTCTTTCTGCCAAGGTCCTGTGACACAAGCAGCTCGGACGAGTATGTGGGGGCTTCTTCAGACTGGTCAGGTAACAGTGCAGCAAAATTTTTAACAGAAGTGAGACTGATACATTGTCAAACAAAAGCAAAGATACCAGTCACTGTCCCACAGGGTTTAGCATGTCGGCTGTAACAGCGTAAAATACCAGAGTCATCAATTATGTGGTTCTGCATTAGGGACAGGAGAATCCTTCTGAAAACATGCCAAGCACTGTCTTTTGATGTCTTAGTCTTAGACACCCCCCCACCAATTGCTTTGCAGGTTAAAAACCTGTTCTGGTTTATGATATATGTATGCACAGGAATTTTATTTCCATTTGCCCTTGTTTCAGCACTGCCCTTGTCTTTAATGTTAGTATTTGATGTTCTCTTCTTGATGCACAAAGACAAATCAGTCATCTCCCTTTGTTCTACATTCTGGGCTGCTGGACAAGCCCAGTCTCCTAGCGTGCCTTAGTGAGACAGGCCATACAGTCCCTTAATCATTCTTATGTGTCTGTACTGATTCCAATCCAAATATGTCTTTTGTGGTAATGGCTCTGCACAGTGCTCCACTGAACTCTTACTGGCTTTTTGCACAATAGACTGAAGATTTCCTAGGTTTACCTGAAAACAGCTTGATGGCTGCATATTAAACTTTCACTGCCTTTTCACAGGCACTGCATTGATGAATTATATACAGAATGAGATCAAAACAAGGACCAATTTATTTTATTCAGTCATCCCAGTCCACTATCTCCAGGCTCATTGCAGAAATCAGCAGTATTTTATTCTCCCAGTGTGAGGCCTTGCATTCTGACTATTTCTGTACTATTCTATTCTCCTGTTCTGTACCTTTTGCCCCATTTTTATTTCAGATTTAAGGTGATGCTTATGCTCTTTCTCTATAGTCTATCCTCTGTTCGTAATACCTCTCTGCTTCATTCTGTCAACAGATTTTGTTAGGACACATCTGTATTTTGCAAGAAAAGTCTGACTTCTCACCTACCCCTGTGATTTCAGTAGGCTTCCTTATATATTTTGCCTCATCTCTGAATAGTCATTGCTTGTCAGTGGTCTGTCTGGTGGAAAATGGTTGTTCTACTCAAAGGGAACACTGCATTGAAGGGCTGCATTAATGACACACTGCAGGTAATGATAACCCAGCTCATCCATTTCAGGTTTGGTTGGGAACTTCCTTAGGACTGACTTATATGGCAGGTGTTTGCTTCATCCAACATCTACGTTCCAAGCCATTCATTACATGAGCCTGTAGCAATATAACATCTGGATCAGTCTGGTGTTCAAGCACCTCTGAAAGGGACAGCTTGATGTAATATGTGAACAGCCATTCCCTCATGTGACCTTAGCGCTTAAACCAGCAGCTATGGTTCATTTGTGTAGGTGGAGAATTAAGATGTGGTTTGGTCATTTCCTTCTGTCATATGGACAGTTCTATTTGGGTTATTCTCTCTCCAGGACTAACATTTCTCTGAGTTCCTGCTTGTGTTTCTCCTCATCAGTGTTAGAGAGTGGAACAAAGAAGTTATTTTGGATCAGCTCTTTATTTTGGATCACATCTTTTGTGATCTTAGGTGGACTAACAAAAGAAATAAAATCATTTTACTTTAAATATCAGGGATAATATAAATATCACTGCACTCCTGTGCATGTGAGGAAGAAGGAAAAAAATAAATTGTCATTATATTAATTTATAATCTTGAGTCTTTGTGTGGTCATAGAGAATAGAAGTATATTTTGATTCATTGTTCCAAGTCCATACTCTGTAGGGCTTCAAGAATGCTGGGCCTGGAGTGGTTGTGTGTAAATGCTGTCATGACTGATACCCAAAGAATGACATGGACTATAAAGAGGATGAAATAAAACATTTTTAGAGTAGAACAGCATGTTCAAGTTCTGTTCTCCTGTTTTCTTTAGAGAAGGATTACATTCAATGAAAGATCCCTTGAGCAGGTACCGGCACCTCCCTCCTCATGACATTGGATACAAAAAACTAAGCTCATTAATACATTTTAATTCATTTGGAACCTCTCTAGCCCAGGCCTGCTTGTGGCTGCAAGAAAAATTTGTAATGGGCTTAGCTGCCCTTAAAGGCAGCTCTATTTGGAAATTAACATCTTATTTCTGAGATACTCTATTTCTATCTGCATCTTTATCAGTTTTTTTGCAAACAAAAATATATAAGAAACTACTCTTCAAAATAAATGTATATATTGATGTAAAAGCAGTATCAAAAGTCAAACTAAGAGCTTAAATATGAACACCAGGGAGCCAGCTTCTTAACAAGGTGTGGGTGTGATAGCTAATCAGATTTGTAACAATTAAGCAAAAGATATGCAGTGAAAGTAGCAGGAATCTGACAGGCTTTCACAAATTAAAACCTGGTTCATCCTTAAATGTTTTTCAATGCCTGCTTTAGAGATTCTTGTTTTCTGGTGCACTAAATTAAGCCCTGAGCTAATTCTCAAACATTAGTACTTTTCCACTTTCTTCTATCAGATCTTCTTCACTGGTTAGAGACAAGAGGTGAATTACAATGTCACTGGGCATCATGCACAAGAGCAGCCAGATCATGAGCACAAACTTCTACATTTGTTAAACACTTACATATCTAGCTGTGGGATTGAAAATGCATCTTCAGGCATGAATTGTTCTTTGCTCAAAATCCAACACATTACAGTGTCGTAGTAGTGGTTTGTTTTCCTATCCTGACAGCACAAGCTCTATTAATAATCTGTGTTCATACAGCCACTGGCAAATCAGGAAAGTAAGTGATGTGGTGGCACAGTAGAAACAAGAGCTTTTAATCACACCAACAGTGTTGTCTGGAGGGAAAAAGGGAAAGCCAGTGCTAAATGTGCAGAGGAAGTAGAGATAGACTGGAACAAGCTCATGGAGAGTTTTATAATCAAGAAGTTAATTTTGCACTGGGTTCTGAAATTAATGGGGAGCCAGCAGAGTTGCCTGACAATGGGGGTGATATGAGTTAGTGTACAGGGATCATAGAAGTTATTCTGAGCCCAGACATATTGAATTGTTCATTGTTTTCTCCCACTAACCAGGCTTATAATTCAAGTACTTAATCATAAAGAATAATCAAGTTCTCTCTCACTGTCTTAAGCTTTTCTAACTTTTCAGCAGGCTGATCATGCCTCAGATAATTAGACTTATCTCATCTCTCAGATGTATATACCTGATGGTTCCCCTCTCCCTCTGTGCCTTATCCTTTGTACTATAGTTCTGTTTTTAACTTTGTATTCTGGAGCTACATAATAGGGAAAATATTTTCAATCTGTTGATGTTTTTTGATCCCTGCCAGGGTGGAAATGCCCTGCCTGGCAGGGGGATCCTCTTGGACTCAGGTGTGAGCAGCACCTGGGGCTGCACTACGCAAGCAAGATGAGGCAGTTATGACAAACACAGAATTGTGATGCTGAGTGCCTTGCAGGGAAGGAGAAAGCACTGGGGGAATTTAGGGACCTCCAGAGTTTACTGAGAAGGAGATTGTAGCCCTGCCAGGGTGGAAATGCCCTGCCTGGCAGGGGGATCCTCTTGGACTCAGGTGTGAGCAGCACCTGGGGCTGCACTACGCAAGCAAGATGAGGCAGTTATGACAAACACAGAATTGTGATGCTGAGTGCCTTGCAGGGAAGGAGAAAGCACTGGGGGAATTTAGGGACCTCCAGAGTTTACTGAGAAGGAGATTGTAGTATCCTCATTTTAGGCTTATCTTCTGTGGTGCTTCTATTCTTCCTTTTCTCCTAATGAAAATGCCCAGGAGTGTATTTTTTGTGTGCCACTGCTGGCCGTGTGCTAGTGAAATGAAGGAAGTGACAACTTCCAGCAAATGAGTTTAAATATGTGTTGAAGTCAAATATATTAAAGATTATTTAAATATAACAGTGACAAGAGCTCTGTAAATACCTGAATGTATTTTTCATTTGCTTTATATCTAAATATTTCCCCTATGACTAACATTTCTAGTGAGGTGAGTGTTTTTTTCTTATGGTACCACTGCCACCACCTCATGATGAAGGTTACTGCAGGCAAGAGTTATACTACATCAGTGAAAATCTTGTCCAAAATCCTTGTGCTTCCTTTAGAGTTTTATATGGGAATGAGCACCCAGATAGTCACAAAAGCAAAAAAATATCTGTTCGTGCCTGTCATTAGACAACAGATTGAAAACAATTCTATGAGGCTCTGAATTGGTTAGAAGCTTGATTAGGGACTCTGTATCTAGAAATGAAGGTACAGATTAAACCAAAAAAGAATGTGTTCGCAATTGTTTTGTGGAATTACACTAGAGAGGTGAGGCCGTCAGCACACTGGTTTACTCTTGGGTAAAATATCAGTAGAATTCAGCTCCCCACTGTACCTCCCATACTAACTGTAGTTCATGTTGGAACACTGAGCAGCTACTTTTCGTCTGAACCATCAGAAACATGAGCTTGCCTACAAAACAGCATGAGAAAGTCAGGTTTGATATGACTGATCTTAGAGTGTATAAAGTCCACAGGCCAAAACCAATCACAGAACTCAACATAGCAGTAACAGTAGGAACATACACATCTAATTAATTTTTTTAAACAAAAATCAACTTCACTGTATTTATAAAAACCCGTGGTCATAGACAGTTAAGTACTTTGTGTGTATCAAACACTGGAATATGCCTCTCTTTCCATGAGAAATTCAGTGGTAGCAGTTTTTACTCGGAACAAGTGCAAAATGGGAAAAAGCAACACTGCTACCTGCCCTCACAGGATCAAGAGAAACTTTTTCTTTCATGCAACTGAATATTTGATTTCTATATTAACATTTTAAATGCTCTAAGATGTGCTTTTATATGAAATATCAATATAACATAGAAAAATTTTCCAGAAAGGAAATGTAATTCCTTTCATATTTTGGTGCTATAAAATAAATGCTAACAATAAAGTATATTTTTTCTTGAAGAAATTTGCTTGTTTGTTTTTGTTTGCTTGAAAGTGCAAATATAAATTTTAAATGTAAAACCATTTAAACCAATGCAATCATTATATAGTTGATGATTAGGAGAATAATCTTTGAAGCAGAAGCCTGATAAAGCAATGCTAACATTTTGATTCCCATTGCATATCAAAGATCTCGGTTAGGGCAAACCGTTGCCTTTGCTGAAAACAGCTGTAAACTAGAGGAAGGGTTATGCAGAAGATTAACCCAGCCACAGACCTAATATGGGAAAGGTCAGCATCCAGCAACACTCTAAGTGCCTAAAAATGCAAAACAGCAAAAGAAGAAAAATTAAATGAAGAAGAAAACCTTTTTGCCATCTTTTCAAAATGCCTAAAAATAGATTGACAATATCCAATCCAAGGCCTGATGTTAATTTCAAGTTTTAGGAAATTGTGTTTAAGAATGCTTTAATGAATGTTGTTCAGTATAAAAGATCATAGGTACGCATGCTGTAAAACTGCTGCAACAATAGTGAGAAGTCAAGACAGCAAGAGTAAAATGTTAACACACCCAAGACTGTTATAAAAACAGGGTTAATTCAGGAAATTCTTTTGCCAGTTGTATAAACATTTTTTTCACTTTGATAAATTAATCTTTAGCGATCCAAGGAGGAAGAGGAGAAATGCATTGCCAGGATGACCTTTCTTACTTTCTACTCATCCTTCTGCATATTTTCAATAAATTGCTACATAGAAGAAGGACTAAATTCAGAGCTCAGGTTTTTTGGGGTAAGAACCCTCATGCCCCTGCCTAGAAAAAAGAATGTGGATAGGCTGAGATTTTCAATATCTCTGCATGAAAATAAAAGAGCATAAGGCACTGAAGTGAAAACTGCAGTTTAGCAGGGAAAGACTCTGCTTTTATATAAGTAAAAGGGATTATGTTAATGTGACATGCACCTACAGCCATTCTACATTTCCCATTGGTCTGGCTACCAGTGCAAAGCTGTTTTAGTTTGCTGTTAGGATCCAGTGACACAAAGGGCGTAAGAAATGCTGCCATTTGTCAAAAACAGACATAAAAATGGAAGGTAATAAATCAGAGAAGAGGGCTTTGAGTGGTCTAGATGATGTTGTCCCTATTTCATCTCAGAACACCATATAAACAGTGTATACAGAGCATCCAGAAACTACTTTGTAACAGACAGCAAATAACATAGTAAAATTGCTTTAATAATGAGATTGAAAGAGGAAGAGAAATATACACAGCAAGTAAACCTTATAACCTTGTAGCTGCTGGAACCTGACTTTTGTGCAACACTGGATGGAATCCAGGTGGGCAGCCACAGTGTGCTGAGTAGACCCCATTGGTGGAAAGGTTTGCCCTCCCCCCATACTGCTGCTCTAGCTAATGTAGCAAACACAACTATATATCTTGTCTGGAGAGGTAGAGATTTTAAGGCCCACCAGAGCATATCCATGTGCATGCAGCTAGGAACTGTATCCAGGAATGGCATGTATCCAGGCTATTTCAGCACTTTCCCTCCCATTGAGAATAGATGTAGATATAGATATAGGATTGACTGTGGTCACTCATGCTAACATACAGGCTTGCAAGCAGCAAGTACAGGGCCTAATAGAGCAGATATGGCTTGCTCAAGATCATCTCCTTGAATATGTCTCCCACCAGACTCCCAATACAGAGGATCAGATAAAATAAAATACAGCTGAAAGGTAGGTAAGCTCAACATTTTACATAATATGTAACATGTTATGACAACTGTATATTGATCAAAATGGCATGGAAAGAGCTGGGCAGGAGTCAGGAAAATACCAGGGTAATCAAAAGGTAGATATTCAGAGGATTCTGCTCTGAGCTCACCCTTAGGTTATGCAGCCAAGCATATGTAATTCCTCCCAGGTGGAGAGGTTTAACCTAAAGTAAGAAAGTATCAGAGTAAGACATTAAGGCTAGGGGATAAAGAAGATAAGAACTAGCTACAGCTGAGCAAGCTCATGTTTTATAAGAAAATACGTATGCAGAACCCCTGCCACATTTCAGCATTTGTACTACAACGAAAGACACAGTCCTATTGAACCAATAGAGCTATCGGTGTTGAATTACCTTTGGCCTCATCTGATTACAATTCAAAATGACATACCTTGCCTTGATATAACTGTCAGTTGGAATATGATCATAAATTTCCATCCAGTCAAAACTGTAGTATTGGTTCTTAAGAATGTTTTGCATGTCTTGAACTTGGCAGTGTTGGCAAGATGATACTTTCTTAATTTAGGAGAACTAAATGGACCCAGAAAGGTCAAAAGTATTATCACAACTTTTTCACTATGAAATATTAAGCAGTTAAACATGGTTCAATATTTTGAATTGGGGCCTCTTTAGTTCCTCCTGTAGAAGACATAAGGAAAAAACATCCAGACCCAAAACTGATAAATGTAATGTGCAGCATGAAAAGAAGGAGGCAAAAAAAAAAAAAAAAAAGAAGAAATGTAGGGTTTATGCAAAGCAAATGTAATCAAAACCTGTTTGCCATATAGGGGTTACTTGATAAAGTTCTAGCTTTCCTAAGCAAGCTATATGAGCAGAAAAGGAGAGGATAATTTTAACCTTGAAACAGCCTCTGAGGACACTAGTTACTCTTCTAATTTTGACAAAATAGGCAGCCAGAAAGAGAAGTGTAGGCAGTATAATAAATGATGAGAAATATGTATCTGTAAATCTCAGAATTTAAGATGACTTATCAGTCACAGGTGGATACTTAGAACTGGCAAGCTGTCTCTCACAGCTATTTCCCCAGGACCTGATGCACTTCTTTTGTCTATTGCATTTTTGGCTGGCCTTGTTGGTCCTTCTTCAACTCGTCATTCTCAGGCATTGCAGAGGTCTATCTGCTCGCCTGCAGAAATCATTTTGAAGATGAGTAAAAATGGCAGAAGAAGGAAAATAAATACAGAGGGGAGTCACAGAAAAGAGGATCAAGAGGGGGGATCCTTACTGATTTGGTAGCAATAGAACTCTGTTTTTCTATACACCCTAATAGCCGAAGATCACCAATGCAGGGCAGCCTTTGCAATCAAAATAACAGCAAATTAACTTTCTCCATGAGATTGTCCAGGAGCCATTTCACTTGGGTTGACCCCAAAAGGATAGATGGATAGAATGGACCATTTTGTGCTCATTAAGCTTAATTTTCAAAACAGGATTCTGATCTATCACTTTCTGCTGTACCTGAGACGATCTCAGTCTACACTGTAGCAGTACATCAGCACCCAGTTTGCATCAAATTGTCTTCTGCTTTTGGTATTTATGCCAGTATTCATTTCTTTGAAAGCTATCATAGCATTTATAATATTTTCCCGTTTCCTACAGACAGGTGTTGCATATGCAACTTTTGAAGTTTAATAACTGGAAAAGTAGTAGGATATAGTATATAGTTATGGTATAATTACTTGAATAGATATGTTTGACTGGGTAGGTTGTGATCTGACTGTATCAAAGCTTCATGTGTAAAAACTAGATGAAATGAGGGTATACTTGCCTTGATGACTTGCATTCAGAACTCTGAAATACATATCCTCAGATAAAGAAGGAAAAAGGTGTAAAACAATTCTGCCAATTCATTTTTTTTTGCCACAGTTGTCTTTCCTTATATCCATATTGAGAATCAAGCTAAGAATCTCTCAAGAGCCAAGAAAAATGTTATTCACCCTCTTGCTCAAGCTCAGAAATTGCTTGGCTTAGTAAGTGACATATTATCCAAGTTACAATTAGCATAGTGTATAAGTGAGTAGATTTTTCTCCCTTAATTGCTGCATTTTCTGAAAATAAAATAAAATGGATATCTGCTTCAAGTGTTATAGTGTCTCTGTCCTTTCTGAAACAATTTTGGTGGCCTAGCAGATGTTTTTCCCCTGAAGACATGAATTGTATTAAATTAGAGTTTTGTGTAGTCCACAGTGAAAAGTGATTTAAAATCTACAAATACTTTTTGCAATAAAAAAAAAAGAATATTTTTCCTATAAAAAGATAAAAAGTAGTTCTAGGATAATTGCCTAATTTTAATTCTGGAGACACTCATTCTGCCTCTGCAAAATGAAGGAATGCAAAAGTTTTATGTTTTGTTCTTTCCCTTAACCTTTAGATACTACATGATTCTTGTCAATATTTACCCCATTTTGCTTAAAGCAGATTGAAAATCTAATTTCTTTATCTGCCTTTTCTTTTTATTATTTTTTTAACCTACAGCTGTGAGAATTAGTCTGCTATCAGGTAGTGGTAGCACATGTTCTTCTGTTAAGGTTATAATTAGCTTTGTAATTACTAGCCTGATTTTTGACCTATTTATTCTACTTAAATTCTGTAAGGCAAAACTCATCTGGCCATGGCTCTTACCCGAGGGGAATTCTGCAGGAGCCAAAAGTTAATTGGGCTAAACTTTTTGGATGAAGAAAAGAAGAAAGGGGAAAGAAGAATAAAAACCCAACAACCTTATACTGAAAAGTCTTTTATATTTTATTGTATTCTTTGACATTTGTATGGGAGTGTGAGGACAGAATTATCACTGCTGAAAAATCCCAACACCTGAAACTTGAAGTAGACAAATTTTGGAGACCATCTCCTCAAGTACGAGACAGTGAGCTATGAGGATATTAGTAACATGAGCCTGTGGTAGATTATAACATAATATAAATATTTCATTGAGAATAAATAGCAATATGTAAAAGGGGCATAATGTTTTCTCTGGAATAACAATAAATTTTAACAATATTAAAGACAAGATAACCTTTGAGGCTGCAATCATTGGTCATTCTATGTATTACTTCAAAAATCTTATCAGAATTCATCTCTGTTTTACACAAAAAAATAAACAATTTATTGGAAAAAATAAAGGAGGTTGCAGAACTGAGAATTCTTCATTCCCCAAAAACCTCAATTCAATATGTTTCCTTTAATTATTGATCAACTCGCCTTTTGCACTCAGCTGGCATAATGCCTCTCACAGTCTGCTAGGTCTACAAAATTTGAGTTTCCCCAAAATCCATATAGGTTATCTTCTAGGCACTAACTTGATGTTGAACAGCAATAGAAGATCTCCCTTAACAACTCCAAATCAATCTGTCAAATATTAATCACTGGAAAATTACTGACAAGTCTTTTTTTTTTCTCCCACCTTCCTGACACAGCCCTGTCCTTGATCCACCGTTCCCCCATTTTCTATTACATTCTTCAGTGCAGTGTTTACAATGCTTGGCAATACTTACCTGATTCATCTGAACCATTTGACACGGCTCAGATAGCTTACCAAAGAATTCAGCCTATGACTGTGTGAACTCTTGAAGGATTCAGGAACTACACTGTATAGATAAGCATTATATACAAGTACTTGTTGTCATGGTTACACAGATAGGCTCACTTCTGATTTTTCACTGGTCTTTCTGAATAGGAAATAGAGATCCAGAGAGACTTTCAAGCCTCACTCAACAGACATTCGTGCAATTTAAAATGTGTGCGTGTCTGAGAAAAGAAAAAAGAGTGGGTGGGCTGTAATCCCCCTACCTCATCTTTTAAAATATTTATAGATAGCAGAGCATAAGTCAACATAAATAAAAGAAGCCTATACAGGTTGCACTGTATTTTTCAGAGCCAAAATCATATTTTGCTGTCAGGGAAATCAAAATAAAGTAGTTAAAGTATTGTAAAGAGAGAACAGAACTGAGAACCTGTCAATGCATTATTTCAGCAGACATTTTAAGCAACCAGATCTTTTTGAGAAATCCATAAGAAAAAAATTGTATGTATGACTGTACACAGGAAATAATAAAGAAACAAATTATATATGTTGCTTGTCCTTGACAAAGATGTGCCCTGTAAAAGTCCATAATCCTAACTGCTGAATGCTTTAAGCTTAAAGTATGTGATGGAAGTTTAAAAACAGATAGTGTAACTTCTGAGTGAGAAGTTATAGTCTAGTGATTGAGATGTGAAGCAGGTATTTAATGCACGGTTATCTCCTTGCCAGAACACCAAGCTATGAATAAATTTGCTTGAATTTTAGCTGCTGACATAAATATTTAAATTATTTCACTCTT
>NW_008675383.1:27291-69575 GCF_000695815.1 Acanthisitta chloris
TAGCGGCCTCTAACCAGACCTGAGTGTCTGGGCCTGGAACTTTTCTAAAACCTCGTATCTAGCCAGCAGGCAACTGTGACTTACTGTTTATGAGGTGGATGGATGCATTTCTCTCACAATAGACTAGTTACTGTATCTGCTCTGTTGACTAGACATGCCCCATCAGGGACTCGCTGGTTCACATATATGCTATTTTTCTTTTAAGGACAAGTAGCTAGAAGCAAAGATAATAACTTGCCATTTCATAACCAGAGTGTTTAATCTTAAAGCTAGAAATAAACTGCACAATAAAACAAAGTTTTAAAGTAATAAACGTATTTGTGTATCTGTCTTACTTACTTACAGTGTACTAAGCACTCTATTTAGATGGACAGGTTAGTTAAGTTGCTGCATCCTGCAGGAGAGTATCTGTTTTTTCAGTGTTCCTAAAAGAAACAGCCCAATAATGTCATTATACAGAAAGAAATTTTCAAATATAGATAAATTTTTGATCTGACACCCAATCTTGGCAAATATCACTTGAAACCTGAAATTTACAAGCTAATCCCTTAAACATTGTGTCTTTACAACCTGGACCTACAAAGTTGATTTCTGAAGCCAATCTTGCTTGTAGTTTCCAAACTACATTCCTGTAGCCTCATATAAACTGCACAGAGGTTGCCTCAAAAGTGATTTCCTACAGCATTTATCTTTTATTACAGATCAACTCAAGAATCTTTCTTCCTTGCATCACATGAAAATATCATGAAATCCTGGCTTCACTGACGTGACAACTTCCACTGATTTTGAAGAAGACAAAACTTTTCTCTTTGTCCATCAAAGTGCTGCGAAACCTGGACCTGCTCCAGCAAAACACCTAAGCACGCAATGAACTGTGAGTCAATAAGGAATCCTCTTTAATCACAGAGGTCTCTATTAAGTAGAAATATAGGACCAAAATGAAAACTATCTAGTGATCTGTTCTACTAATTTACATATTCAAATTTTATCAAGCATTATGATAACATTTTCCTTATTGTCTAGTGATCTTACACATTTTATGCTGTTCAATGAAACCAGTATGCAAAAATACTTTTTCTTATTAATATCATGTGCATTTACTAATTTAACTCAGTTTTCAAGGAAATTGCCTTGGAATTTATCCCACGATTTTAACATTTTAGTTAATTAATTTTCTTTTTCCTTTTTTAGGACAAAGATTTCTATTTTTTTCAACAAATTTCTATTTTTTAAAAAAATTTTGCTCCCTGAAATTTATAGAAAAGTTCAGCTGCCCCATTTCTTCTCCCTAACAATTTTTATTTCTTTTCTTTTTAGTGTTCAAATTACTTTCACATTTATTTTCTTTTGACTCATTTCTTAACTTTCCTGGTTTGTGATAAGTCAGCCAGTTCTTTCTGACCCCATTTCTTTTAGCTGTATGTAAGCTAGGTCTGCACGTACTGAGAAAACTTCTGCCATTACAGGAAAGTATCTTAAAAATGCAAAACCATTAGAAAATACCTAGAGTGCAAACCCCAAAAAGCTAGCCAAAGATTTTTCAGAGTGAAGCAATGTGAAATCACTTAGCTATCTATGTCAGCATAGATCAAGTAATCACATTAAGTAACTTAAACACTACAGGTTCACTGTGAGGATGCTCTGGGTTAAAACATTAGTAGGAATATGATGGTATCTGGTGAACTGAAGTTGGAGTATTTTACCTTTATTCCCATCCTCCAGGCTTTGGGCAGCAGATTATTATGACTATGACAGCTGAGAAAAAGTTGAATGTTGGATAATAGAAGGTCACAGTGGTACAGGAAACTCCAGAGCCTGTGCTTTCAAACTCAGCTTCTCTTTGTGAAATATGCCTTTCAGTTTGTTTTAAATGTTTATAGCACTGTCTGCAGGCTATTTTAAAATATATTATTGTGACCTTGGTGACACTTCAGATGATTACTCTGCTTTGGGTTGCACACTTTTTCCTCTGTCTTTTTGAACTCTTCCCTTGCCTATTCTTTTAATTTTTTTAATCTATTTCACAAAATCCTTTTTTCATTTTATCAATGAAACATTTATGTCTGATGCCTCCTGCTATGCTGCACACTCCAACAACTCTTCAATTGTAATCTGCTGTCTATAGTCTGTGAGATGGGATTTAATCTAAAGATTTGTCAAATATTTGTAATTTATTTCTTTTGTTTTATGGAAGACTCTGATTTCTTCATAATAAGAAATTAAATTCGGATTAAATCCTCAGCTAAATAGATTCCAAAATTATCATTACATGACTTGTGGAATTTGTCTTAATTTCTTGATTGGAGCTAGAGTAACCAAAAAGGCCTGCAGAATCAGAAATCTGGGTAATTATTTTAGTACTCATTTAAAAGAAAAAACAAGCCATGAGGAAAATGTGGAAAATTTCTCCTTGTTACTCTTCAAGAATGACATCCTTCTGGTATTGCAGTTTTCTTGGTCATCCATATCCAATGAATATTATAAACACAAAAAATTAAAAGTGATAAACAATGTTATGCCTCTTTTTAGCCTCATTTTGATAGAGAAATGCCGCTACTTGTTTGGTTTGGAAAGCATTGGCAAGGCCAAATCCAGGAAAAGTTCTTTTCTTTGAGACTCTGAATGGACATGGTGTGTAAACAGCAGCAGCAGCAGCAGTGATTAAGGTGAGTCCAGGCTAAAAGTGGTTTGGACCCAGACAGACCTCACTCATCAACATGCAGCTGTCCAGGTCTCAGGCTGTAGTGAGTGCCTGCGTTTGGCACTGAAATATGAGGGCTGATACTGTTCAACATCTTGTCAGTGACATGGACAGTGAGATCGAGTACTCCCTCAGCAAGTTCACTGATGACACCAAGCTGTGTGTTGCAGTGGACATGGTGGAGCAAATCAATGCCATCCAGAGAGACCTTGACAGGCTTGAGACAAGGTCTGATGACAAGCTCATGAAATTCAACAAAGAGAAGTGCCAGGTGCTACATCTGAGTCATGGCAATCACAGGCACACCTGCAGGTTGGGTGGGGAAGTAATCGAGAGCAGCACCAAGGAGAAAGACTTGGGCATGATGGTGGATGAGAAACTCAAGATGAGCTGGCAGTGTGCACTAGCAGCCCAGAAAGCCAACCAAATCCTGTGCTGCATCAAAAGGAGTGTGGCCAGCAGGCCCAAGGAGTTGATTCTCCCCCTCTACTCTGCTCTTGTGAGACCCCACCTGGAACACTGCATACAATTCTGGGGCCCTCAATGTAAGGAAGGTCAAAAAGTTGACAAGAGGATTGGAGCATCTCCCCTGCAATGACAAGCTGAGGAACTTGGGCTGTTCAGCATGGAGAAGAGAAAGTTGCATGGAGACCTCATGGCAAGCTTCTAGTGCCTGAAGGGGCCTACAGGGTAGCTGGAGAGGGATTTTTTGTTAGGAGCTGCAGTGACAGAGCAAGGGGCAATGGGTACAAATTTAAAGAGGGGAAATTTAGATTAGACATCAGAAAAAAGTTTTTTACTGTGTGGGTGATGAGACACTGAACAGGTTGCCCAGGGAGGTTGTGGATTCCCCAGCCCTGGCAGTGTTCAAAGCCAGGCTGGATAAAGCCTTGAGCAACCTGATCTAGTGGGAGGTGTTCTTCCCCATGGCAGGGGATGTTGTGACTTGATGTCTGTCTAGACAAAGGTCCATTCCAACCTCTTAATATTCTGAAAAAACCCTGAACAAACCAACAGTCTAAACTGCATTAGTACTTATACAGAATGAGCATGCTGGTTTATTAGAATCTGGTTTTGTGTCTTCTCTGTTGTGTGTGAAACCATAGATCTTTAACTTGAGGCTTTATTTTCAGTGGCATTGTAACACCTGAAACTTAGATAGTGAGACAGTGTGTGGAATTGTCTTTCTGTTTCTTGGGAGTCTAACCTGCCTGCATATCTGCATACCTCTAGGACATATCAGTGTAGTGTTTAACGAACAGATCAATCCAAAACACTAGTTTTGTTAGCATCACACTTCACACACACTAATATAGACCACTCCTGAACAAGGTTAGGCAATAGCAAAGCAGTATTTTAAGAGAGCTCCCAGTATCCACCTAGAGTCATCTCTGATACCACTCCATTGAAATGCTGTGGGTGTAGGCATATCATTAAGTTATGTCCAGAACATTGAGTTTATTTCTGGATATCATTTTACCAGAAAGCTGTTGACAATTTAGAGGAAAGAACAGTTATGTTAACTGAGGTTTCACAAATTGAGAGAAAGTGATTATTTATAGTAGTAAATGGTGTAATAATTATGAATTAAATTAAGACACAAAATGTTTAAACAGAATATTAGAAAGTGTTCTCTGACAGTGAGATGTATGAAGCTGCAGAACAGTTTCCAAAGAGGTGATGGGACTCTCATTGCCTGAAGCACTTGAAACCATGCAGGAAAAGAAATGTTGAAAATCTTGGAAAGTGTCTGTGCCTGAACTGACAGGAGAACTGAGTGACCTTTCCCTTTTATTCTGTGAATATTAAAAATGGTACTTTTAAAAAACCCTAATATACATGTCAAAAATTATACCTGCCTTTTTCAGTATTGTGAGTAATTTTCTTTCTTTTTTTAAAATCAGTATGGAAATGTCACTGAATACATTAACTGTCACACTCTTTATCTCATTATATTCCTGGATGATTCTCCTTGTTAATATTACATCTAGCTTATAGTGACCATTAATTGATTTTTCTTAATCTTTCATTATTTTCTTTTCACATGCATTGCCAATAGCTCTTCCGTCTCAGAATATTTTCAGTTTTGATGGTTGCTCAATCTTCCATTTAATGAAGATTACTCTGAGAACTTCATTACTGTGCATAACAGTGTTGAGGTAACTGATCTGGTCAGTAAGTTATATCTCAAGAATTTAATTGCTTGTTAGTTTTAGATCTGCACCTAATTCTTTCTACAATTTTTCAAAGTTTATTTTTATTCTCTTGTTTTTGTTTGTGTTTCCCTGAGACCAAAATGTAGACTATGTAGACCTTAGCATTCTGCAGTATATATAAAAAGGATCAATTTTTTTCAATTATATCTTTCATGCTGCTCAAAATTCAAATATCCTGTGGAAACAGCATTTCCCATGCAGACTTGAAAAAATACCTGCAGATCAGAGCCTTGATGAAATATCCAACACAAAAAACTTATTGACATTAAGCACTTTACTGGAAAAAGATCTCTTTTGTAAGTACTCAGTTTAATCCTTCAGATCTGCAGATACAGGTTTCCTGTTCTACATCCCTCCATCTCACCTCTAAGCTTTTAAATGAGCAGCAACTATCCCTCCTAGTTCGTCTGAATACTCTGCCAAAGCACAGGTGCTTTCAGCTCCTCCTCAGCCTCTGCAGGCTGGAAGTTTTATTCTAGGAGTTGTCCTATGCAGTTGTCCTGTGCTTGTAGTCAAGCTCAGGTTTTCCTTTGTTTTTCATGGATCCTGTCCTTCTTTGACAAATTCAGTGACCCATCAGTTTTTAGATGAAAAATGGATTTATGGTTTTTTTCCTGTCACTGCTTTAAATTGTATCATTTCCAAAACTAAATTTGGTCTACACACTTGCATTTAACTGACATACTCCATGAGATGGGCTAAACTCATCTTTGCAAAACTTCAGTTTCACCTTAGCCACCTGCCTCTTTCTTACCTGGTAATAACAGTATCCTCAGGACTGCTTTGTCTTTAAAAGGTGTGTGAAGTATTAAAAAGAAAAGCTCACCCATTTGCAGCCTGACAGCCCTGTGTTACTGAGCATTTCTTTTTGAAGATTTTCCCTGAACAAGCAGCACTGGACACTTTGTCTTTACTAAGCACCTTCCTTGGTTCTTGCCAGTAATGTAATTCAGTGTCAGTCTCAGACCCCCTCCCAAATTCTGGCTTTTGCAATACTTTGTCACAAAATACGCAGGTGTTTTTCAGAATTAAATTCTGAGCTCATTGTGTCATTTTTACACAGATTTCTTTTTTAGATTTATTTTGGTTTCTTTTGTGATGGCCATGGTAAGTCTCTCTTCACATTGTGCAGTCTTCATGACAGCTCATCCTGGATTTCTAAGGACTTGTTCTACATCTGTCATGGCACCGCTCCTACAGGCTTTTCCTTTTTAAAAAAGATCCATCTGTTTTCCTAATGAAGTATCTGTAACTCCTTCATTCTTCCTTTGTGCCACTTCATCATTATCATTAATGTTCATCTGTGGTCATCTTTTCCCAAAATGCCATTGAAAAATAAATCAAATCACCTTTATACTTCATTTTCACAGAGAGCACAGCACTTTCCAGACCATTAACACAGAAGTCCATTGTTAATTTCCTCTGCCTGATTTAACTGAAAACTACTAAAACATTAAGTTCCTTTGGAAGCAGCTTCTTTCAGAAATATCTTACTTGTTTTTGGCAATCTATTCACCCCAATTGCAGAATAAAGCACAGTTAAACCCTTTCTCCAGTTGTTCTCAACATTCCCCTGCTGCTCAGATTAAAACACAACTGATCATCCCTTTCTTCCTCACCTTCTCCTTAGCTCATGCCTCTGCATAAGAGTTTTCCCTAATCTATTTTTCTTCTCCTTGGACCCTGTATTATTTAACACAGTTTGAATTGACATGCTGTGAATGAGAGGAGACAGTTTTTCTGACATTACCGCCACATTGATAATGAGATTTTCACCTCCTCAGAGGAGCAGGTCATAGAAATACCTGTGTTGCATCTTCAAACTGGTGTTCAGTGTGACAGAAGACCAAAGAATCTGTTTGCAAGAAAAAATACTGTCATGAATTTGTCTGATGGTGCTAAAGTCAATGAGAGAAGGAAGGTTCACTAAATTAGGAAATTTATTAGGCAAATCCACGAGTCACGGGAATGGATCAAGGTGGCAGTGGCTCAGAAATATAACTGAACCTTATGGATAGGTAGACTGAGTGAAGCTCATCCCATTCTATGGCTTAATGTCTACTGCACTTAGAATGAATCATAGAAAGATTTGGGATAGAAGGGAACTTTAAAGGCCATCTAGTCCAATCTCCCAAGGTCCAGCCTGACCCTGAACATTTCCAGGGATGGGACACCTGCAACCACTCTGGGTGTCAGTGTTTCACCAACACTTACAGAGTTGCAATTTTCCCATTGAATCTGATTGTTTCTATTTCTTTTCAGCATTTTGAAATTGAAATTTATACTAATGATTAAGCAGAATATAATTTGACTTCTAACATAACATTTCAGGTTTGATTTCAGAAAACAAAATTGTGAATTACCCACCAACAATTATATAGTCTCCTTGATCTTGTAAGAAAATCTTTTTAGACTTTCTAAGGAGGGGGAGTTTTATATCTTGTGAAACTCTACAAAATTTCCATTGACCATATTACATTGACAAATAAATCTTTAAGATATAGGAAAATGTTTCTTAAATTCATTTTTACTACATCTTTCTGGAACAAACATTTAGCTCAGCTCCTGTTTAGCCAAGCATATATCATTTTGTATTGGCTAGGGACTTTTTATGTGCTGCATAGGACATCCTTTCTTAAATAAGGCAAACAAACATATATGGTATCTTCGGGAGCAGTATTCATTATACCATTCATCAAATACAAAAGATTAAGCAAAGAAAGGAGGTCTGAGTTGTTCTGGCTGTTTTTCACATGCCTTACATTAGTTGCAATCATTTCCTGACAAATTAAGTGGAAGTAGATTCTAAAATCCTCCCAGACAGCTACAGTTGGTGTTGTAAAGCAGCAGTCCAGAAAAAGTATTGTGGTACTTAAGCATCACTGTTACAACTGACCAGTTTAATCCTAAAATCATACTACAGCACAAAGCAAAGTAAAACATCCACACTGACTCTGGGATGCAAAGTACAAAGGAATTTGTCTCCATCAGTTTGGGTTTACACATGATATATCTGCTACCCCAGCCAAATATTTTTTCAGGCTTCTTGGAATCATACAGAAATCTAGTGTTGGAGAAAGAGTTTTAGCTTTCTAAGAAGCTGAGCATGAACTGATTTTTTTTTTTCACTGACTACAATATATGCTACAAGGCATTTACCTTGTATGTAATCCAAACCCCATAAGGAATCAGCACAGGCAAAACTTTTATCTTTTTCAGAAATAAATGATTCTGTTTTCAGGCATTTGGATTCTGGAGAAAGTCTTATTTCAGAGACATAATCCTGTAGGGCCCAGGAAAATGATCTGAGAATTCTCAGGGTATAGCAGGGATAAGTGAAGAGTTATTTTTCAGTGAAAACTTGAGAAAACACAGAGGAAAGACTGAAAAAAGCAACAAGATCTGAAGCAGGCACCACTTATCCAGTTCTACAGTGCAGTAAATAGTACGCTGTCCCTTTTGTCTTTCCCATTCTTTGTTATGACACTTTTGTTGTACTTCCTAGAATAGCATTAGGTAATTTTTTTTTTAGACAAAGTAACATTTTCATCAGGCAGCTATGATTTTTATGTGAGCTAAGATATAGCACTGCTTTCAACCTGAAGAAGTAGATCTACTTTCCTCAGTTGAGGGGAAAGCTGGTATGAAGTGCATTTGACATGGTGTCTGAGAAGTATGAGTAGTAATGATCACTTATAAAAGGTACAGTAAGAAATCTGTATTACAAATGGGGAAAAAAAATGAACAAATATTGAAAAGAAGTATAGAATGAATAGTGGAGCACTGTTTTCCATAACTTTGCTGATTGCATATATCAACTATTAAATTCAGTATTGCTCTTTTATATTAAGTAGCAATTTGTTTCTGCTATTGTATGGATATCAGTTGTATTGCATCCTGAACTGATTATAGCAAGAATTTCAGCATGGGAATAAAAATCCCACCATCCCTGTCATTGTCACAGCACTTGCAGTACTCAGACAGGTATGCAGGCAATTATGCTCAAATGCATTGTTACCCAAGCTATCTATGGAAAAAACCTATGAAAAAGGACATTTGTACATAGTCACATTAGAAATTTTGTTTGATATACAAGTATCTGCTTCTAATCTTGCTTGTGAGTGCTTTATCATGCATCTGGACTTTGACATCTAGGTGCTTACTGAAAAACTTGAATTTTCATCTCTTATAACCTTTACCATGGAGAACTACACTCACCAACCTTTCTAATTCTTAAAATGAAACTCTTCCAACTGGAGAAATGCCTGGTGTTTTGGAAGCCAGAAATCACTGACCTAGAAAAGAGTCCTTTAAAATCTTCAGCAGAGGAGCATGTTCTACCTTAAGTGTGCTGCTTATAAAAGAACTCTATTGCCCTAGAGACACAAAGCAGAAAAAAATGATGTTGTACATCAGAGAGATAAAAGATCACTGTGCTGAAAGTAATCATCTAACTATGACTTTTTTAAGCTTGAAACCGCATTCTAAAGTTTCCAGTGTTTCTTCATTCTTTCCATATATTCACAAAATAATACAGTTTCCTTAGAAACTATCAAAAATATCTAAAGAATATAGGAATACAAGTTTTTAAGAGAATGAAAATCCATCTCAAATGTTTGTTTATTTAAATTCTCTAAACAATCAGTCCATCGAACCCAGAATATTTTCTTCTTTCCAATGAAAAAAAGAGATTGTCTTTTATATGCCCACTGTACAAAAAGGCAAGCTGGCATTTTAAAGACTGCAGAACGGTCTCCCAGGCATACAATTAATCTGAATGAAAATTCTAGTTTCTATTGTGATATAAAAAAAGATACAGTTAATTTGCTGTCCAAATTACTGAAAATGTCCCTGCCAAGGGCAGTCTGAATAACCCCAGGTTTGACTGGCAGAGCATTACTGACAAGCACTCAGACATTTTTCAAATCAAGGGATTTTTGCTCTTTATGATCCCTTTCCTGAACGGAGTTTACTTTCACATTCCACTTCAGACCAGGATTTGTTTGTTATTTGCCAACTTTGCATTGATAGAAGGTATTTATCATAGTCATATCTCCTTAAATGATTTATATAATAGCCTCTCTTAAGGAAGAACAGCAGAAAAAGGTACTACTTCTAAAATACAAGTATTTTACTACTAACTGTGTTGGTATTTATTACAACCTTAACACACATTCTGTAAAGGAAATAGTGGTCAGTAAGGCTTTGTTTTCAGTGTGGAATCTGGCAGCAAACTTTTCAAGTTACTGGGTAACTCTCATGGGTTACTACTGATCCAGCAGGATATGCTCAAAAAGACTTTTCTGTGAAACATCCATCTTGTGTCCCCATGGTCTGCACTGATTGCAAGGAAACACACCCTGCACCTCTTATCTGCTGAATGGAACTTCTCAGAGACACACAGTCTCCCGCAGGTTTTCACATGGTAGAGGACTGCACCAGAAAGCACCTAGATAAAATCAATCAGTACTGGCTCTGTTAAGCCCACATGGCTGGAGGCTGGGTATTCACCTAGTCTATGCACAAATGTCTTGGTTTCTAATGGTTTCATCAGAGGCAAATCTTGAGGTCTTGGAATCTGAAACCCCTTAAAATACAGCCTTGAATCTTTTCCCCAAGTTTCACAACAAATCCTATTGTGTTTTCAATGGGGATGAATAATACAAACACTGAAAACAGACCATAAGGTACTCAATCTGAATTACTGTAGGGTATAGAAGTAATATAAACCATCATTTCCTTGAGTAACACACTGACTGCCTTCTGCAAATTATATTGCAGAAACAGAAGTTACTGCACTGAGGATTGAAATATGAAGGCAGCAATAGAATCAAAAAGTTATATGATTTATTTTTAAAGGATTTTTGACGGAATTATATCATACTGATTGTTTTCTTAGCACAGACTGCATTGTGATGCTGTACTGCTTTTCTGAGATTCTTTTTCCGTCTCTTTAGCTCAGCATCTTAGTAATATGAGTAATAAGTGAAAAAGGTTTTCTGAAGAAACTGCATTTCTGTTTTCTATATATACTCGGTAGAAACACTTCACTTTTATTCCTTATTTCTCCCAAACTCATTCTAAACACATCAGTGAAACATAGTAGCAGCACTTGAGTTTACAAGAAACCATTTACCTGGTAGGAGGGAAGAAAATTCACATCCAAGATTTACAGCTCATCCCAGAATATTGAACTGGTTCTTAATACAAAGTCAAACTAGGCATGTCCTTAGCAGTGCTGGTGTATTAACAAAAATCTCTTCATCCCTGCAACCAAGCCTGGGAAAAACAGCTAAAAACACTATGTATGCATTGGATTCTCCATACAATTAATAACTTTGAAAAATGCTGGGACTGTCAAGACGATAAAGAGGACTCTCGGTGTTAGATAGACCTACTTAAATAACATGTTGGGAAGTGGCAAATTTCAGCCTTTTCTTGTTTACAAATGATCAATAAATAGATGCAAATCTTAGATAGTTTATGATGCTGAGTATTTTAACAGAATGTTTTTAAACCTACAGATTCTTTTGATCAACAGCTGAGATACTACAAAGTAAGGTATATTATGGATTCATGGGGAGAGTAAGTAGTTGCCTGCTTGACTAATTTTTATAGCCAGTAGAGTCTAGAATTCATTATTTGTTTTGTGTATATAGTCATGCAATATTGGTTCTGCACCTAAACCTTATGTAAATAAATGTGTGGACTGCAGGAAGGAGTCCTTGATACTTATATAACCTAATGGCTAGGAGCATTTCAGTGTTTCAGAAAGAGCAGAAGTGACTTCTACTGTACACTTTTTAACCTTTTCTTAGTTTTGTTCTGTTAGTTAGTTTGTTTGATTATTTTTCCCCCAAGGATAAAAGAAAAAGATTGGTTGATGCATGATGACTTGGAAGGTAAGAGCCTAATTCTCTTTCTGTTCTAGAGAGAAAGATATATAAACTATCTTGTCTGAGCTGGCTGTTTAGAAAATGTATACTCCATTTTCCCTTGTCACAATCACATAAAGTAATTGCACTTATATGAACACAGCACTAATTGCCAAGGGTTTGGTCACTGGTCTTTGTCTCTCTTAGTGGATTAATTGCTTGAATGTCAGGGTTCCTGCTGGAGTGTTTAGAGTGCTACTGTGTCTGTATTTGAACATTGTTTCATCTGTTTACATAGCATACAAACTGGAACTATTGCTCCCTTTAATGTCACTCTGTTATAGCTTACTTTTCTCATTCATTCCCTTGATCTGCATGGTGGAGTGAATACTCCCATATAGTACAATGCAGCATTAAAAATTATTTTTGCTCATATGCCATTTGCCTTATTGTATTTTTCTGCATAAATACTGCGAGAAATATTTTTATAAACACACTGCAACTTTTGGATTTTCATACAATTTATTGCAGATAATCAACAGGTGATAGGCCTAAGTTCTTGGTGATTTTGACATCCAGTGAAAAAACCCTAAAACTTTAATGCACTCTGAGGGAGACAGAATTTTAGGAAACAGGAATCTGTATACTCAAAAGCAGCTGTAAATAGAACTGCAAATCAGTGAAGGTAGACGGGTATGCCTAGGTATGATCTGTAGCACCTCTCACTTGCATAGAACTCCAGCTTCACATGGCTTTACATTAAATGAGCATGGTTAGAGTCTTTTCTCAGCCTGTATCAGTAATGATTATTTCAAGTGTAGCCAAAACAGGAAATGCTGAATATGTTTTCTTAAAACAGGCTGACATAGAGCAGCACCAAGTTGTTCACATAACAGAAATTCAACCATGAACTCTTTGGCTTTAAAACAATATTTTAGATAAGAGCATTCCCAAAAATGAACAGTCTGGGCCAATTGTCATCATGTTTTCTGTGCTTCTCACATTGCAGAGGTTACCCGGAACTGAAGTTTATAGGTAGTTTCTGATAGGAGAATAATCTGATTAGGAAATATGTCTGATACAACCCCTGCTACTGCACAAGAATGTACCACATCCTCTTACCTTGAACACAGGAGGCATTCAGCAGCAAGAAATAGTTAACTTGTATACAGTTCCAGACCTCCCCTTCCTCATCATTACATACAAAATAAATATTTACCATAAGTCTTTCTGTTATTACTGCCATTAAAAATCAGATACATTAACACATATAACATTCTAAACTCAGGAATTTTATAGTAACCTAATCGATTTTGTCATGGTTTTAAAAACCACTGAGTGTCTATAGCTGCTCTTGACTTAAGGAAAAATTGTGTCTGAAAAACTTGGAAAACTAGACTTCTAAAACTTCACAAGAGACCAGACTTCTGAAAGTCATTATTGTGTCCTACTAAGTCAGTTCTTAGAAATGGCCATGGTGTTTTAATGGCCACAACCCACTGAAGCAAGAGGATTGTCCTACTAAAGGCACTCATTTTGATTTAAAATTTGTATACAGCTGGAAATTCTATAGTACCCTCAAGTCTCTGGCATAATCAAAGCACGGAAACTCCTTCTATTTTCATTCCTTGTTCATTCATGGACAACTTCATTGTTGGTCATATCAGAATGCAAATTATTTTCTTGGCTTTTGGGCAATAAGTATTTCATAATCATCATATGATACATATGCATGCATTAAATGTACTGAGTATCTTTCTCAAATGCATAACAAATATTTAATGACTTTTTTTCATCTCCATTATCATTGAAATATATGACATTTGTATCTAGTTGATGAGCAATATAATTGCTAGGATTCTTTTTATCCATATTTTGCTTGGAAAAAAAGCCTTTATTTTCAGTCTTAAATCTGCTTTTCATATTTCTTATAAATTTGCCATTATTCCTAACATCATGTGTGTATTTATTCTTATTACCTTAGCTATTAAATAAAAACTTCCCATTTCCTTATCCTCTAGTTAATACACCACCTTTCTTTATTATTTCAGTGCTACCTTTTTTACTAATATTCAAATTTTGTTTCTTAAACTTTGTCTTAGACAGATTGCCAGTGCCATATTTTTGCTAACATTCACATTTTTCTGCTTAAAATTTTCTCTTGCCTTGATTTGAATATAAATATTTGGGAGTTTTGTGTAGTATGCATGTAGTAGTTTATAGTATTGCACTCAGGTAATCCTGTTAATAGAAAAGACATAATCAAATCATAATCACATGTTTCCCTGTGGAAGTGCTAACCAGATAGTTACTACATTTAGCGTGGTAAGCAAAACATATTTATGGTAATCTCATGAGATTCCTGATGAATGCCATCTGTTAAATCTTATTTCTACATGTCAGTGTTTTCCTCTCCTTCTACTCATATTTTGTCTATAAGCACTAATATATACAGGCAGAAACCAGTCTTTTGGGTCTACAAGACCTAAATCTGGGAGTCGGTAAATGACGGCGATTACTGCTCTAACCAGGAGAAGCACAAGAAGGAGCATTAATCTGTATGGATTCAAAGTTAATGGCATCCAACCTATCAATGATTTAGAAACTCCAAAATAGGACCATTTTGGACAAAGAAAGTCTCTTCTGTCTTCCCTATACTACCTTTTGTAATAGCGTACAACCACTGATCTTAACATTTCAGTCATTAATCCTCCAAGTTTCTGTACTTCTAATTAAGACAAATGTATGCTGACAGATGAGCAATTCTGAGTCTTCTTATTTACTATTTATTCCCAGCAGTGGCATATAAATAGTTAATAAGTGTCATTCCCTTTTCATCCTTTAGTGCCTTGGCAAATTTTGTAATCAATATCTTTCTTTGGAGCTAATTGCTTGATTCGTATTCCTCTTTCTGTCCATCAAGCCTGTGAGGTTAGTGCTGTGCAGACTCCCATCCCAGAACAATGCTTCCCTTTTTAATCATACAAAGACAACTCAAAAAATTGTCCTCTGCCCTCACCAAAAATTCCACAAGTTTCCAAATTTCTACACCACTTAGTAACCAGTGGTTCATTTCCCTTTTTCTCTTACTGTTTCCTTCAATTGTTGGACAGTCCTGATTGTTTTAGGAAAACATTGCACATCAGCCTTGGAGTAATAGCATATGTATAAAATATGAAAAAAAACATTATTCATGTATGTTCCCATTTGTAGAAACTTCATTCATGTGATCTGGTTAAAGAAAATTGAATTGCAGAGGAAAGAATAGATATTCAGTGTTTGTGTTAGTTAAGCTGAGGAGAAACATAGTTTTTAATTTTGTCCTAAGGTTGTTTCTTGGTCTAACATTTATTCTGGTTTTGTTTATAAATACAGTGAAATTTGGAGAGGGGGGAGGGCTATCTGTTATTTTTGCAGGGCATCATATGTAGAAAAGTCACAGTTCAGAATTAGAAAAATCAAAAAAGACAGAGCAATGTTAAAGAAAAAAGTCATAGCACTAAGAAGGATGCTTTTCTTTGCTCTGTGAGTGCTGCCCTAGTCTAACTGCCTTGTGCTTGTATCATTTTCATGTATCATTTTCAAAGTTTTGTCTTCTAGAACTGTCATATTTTCTGTGGTAAAGGAATGTGAACATGGCATTCAGGATAAAGCAATTCTGTTTACAAATAAATCATGGTTTGTTTACAAAGATTTACTGTAGACAGTCAAAATCAGATAAAGAATTTGAGCTTCTAGTTCATTTCCTATGAGCTGATACAATTAATCATTTCTGCTAAGCCCTGGAGTGAATGGAGAGATCTATAAAACTAATTGCATCTCATCAGGTACCAATATATTTATCTTTATTTCAGTCTGAAGATCTTTATGAAAACATGTATACTGTCATTTCACAGGTGGCTTGGTGGTTTGCCTTATCCAGGAGGAACATATCAGACTATGTTCATGACTTATTAATTTACTGCCTAACATGCAGCACCATCCAGCATTTCTGCAGTCCAAAAGCAGAGCCAGTCACTGCTATACCCTCTTTGACAATATAGTGCTAACCCTACAAAGCCTCATATTAGACTATTATGTTGAATGGCTTCTGTGCCCTCCTGTCAGATTACTGTAGGTTATAGACCCAAAAATTGCCTTCCCTTCAAGGGTTAAACTGTATAATGTAATTGTGGCTTATTCTAAAAAATCTGCTTGCCCTGAGGTCAGGCAGAGCACTGAGCTGCAATCATTAATAAGCCATTTTGTGTTTGCCTCTGTGATCAAAGAATTCTTGTCCAGAGTGCAGTAGCTTGTTTCCTTTGCATTTCAGCTTCAAATTTAGTTTCCAGAGAGAAGAGAGAATAAATCCTCACAATAACAATGGTGAATCTTTAATGGCACTCATTAAAGTCAATGTTTGATTTTTCAACTGTGCTACCTGAAATTCGATTTTGAGACCAAAAATGCATTTAAAAGCTTTAGGGCCTTTTGTAACAAACACCCTTTCACAAGTTATACTGATCTGCTATGTTGGATGGAAGACTACTTTATGTTATTTGTTCCATTGGTTCCTTTAATTTCCTTTATAATAGCTGAACCTTTACAGCAGTTTTAAAAAAATCTAATAGCAGCTTTGATCTTCAGATATCAGCTAGAGGGTACTCCACACTTAGATTTTAAATAATGTACCGTAGAAAGCTACCATCCAATGAAAAATCCTCAATTACTTTAAAAGCTACCTTTCACCATGCTTTTACATTTACAGGCCTTTCTCCTTTTTTGAAATTTCAACCCCCATAATACTGAGGTGTTTTAAGCAATTATTTATGATAGCATTACCTCATACTAATTTTCTACTCAGTGCATAAACCAGAGTTGCATATGCTTTGTTAGAACAAGGAACATGATCTAGCTGATACATGTTCTTCATCCTCTCTGGCATAATCGATGGAAAGCACTCCCCAGAGACAGCAGTGTCTTTTTCTCCTTGCACAGGATGCAGCGTTGCTTTAACTATTGTTTGGTAAATACATTAATTAAACCAAAAAAGAAACCCCAAAGCAGAATCCTGCATTATAAAATGTTACATTAACTTTTTCACCTTTAGGACCTAAAGTCTCCTAGATAAAGCTCTGGGTTTCGTATGCTGTGTCAGTAAATGTACCTTGCTTCATGCAGCTAATACCAATGCTATTTGATATGTGTATGTTTAACTATATATATGATATTCATGCATAGCTTCATTTATACTTACTGTGTGTATGACTGAACACAGACTGCTGCACACAATGTGTATACACACACACTGTGTATAAGCAAATATGCTTTTTCTGTCGAGAGCAGAACTGGTTGCAAAACACTCCTGGCATTTTTTAGAGGAAATTTCAGTTTTGCAAGAAAAAAATAAAGGAATTGGAAGTCTCTCAGGCTACAAAACCTGCCAGTTTCACCTGATCATGCATTACTGAAGGTTGGAAGGTGCTTAAATGGGCACCTCCACGTGATGTATGTGCAGCCATGTGTGCATAAAGTGCACAGGGAGCTGTGTTAGATTCAGAATGGGAACCTCAATAACCAGCTCAGCACCTGTGAAATGCAAAGGAGAGGTCTCAGTGATAACTAAATGAATGGTGTTCCTTTGGATTATGAGACTCCTTCTGTCATTCAGTATCTATACCTACTTACAACCAGAGAAATAGCTTTTGGATTAGATGTGAAGTGATATTAACACCCTGGTATAGGAGATACAGATTCAAATTCCTGTTCTGATGGATGAGAAATGCGGGTTAAGTATTGAAACCACCAAACTGCTGGATAGTTTCTCACTCTCTCTCTTCTGAAACCTTTCTGCCTTGTATTAATAATTGAAGAGGCTTGGAAGAGTCTTGCCACAGCCTTGCTATTTACAATGTCAGATAAGCCAGTTCTTCATTCTTCCATCCCTCAAAATATTTGATTTCTAGCATATAGTGCTGCACTCAGTCTCCCCCATCTGAGGTGACTGCTGAAAATCTTTGACTGCTGGATACATACACAAGTAACATGTGCTGTCCTCAAGGTACTGCCCCCCTTTACATTTTAACTCTGCTACCGATGTGCTAGGGTGCTTCTTATCCTCATTCCTGAGATCAGAGTACTCCTGAACCTGCCAGTCCTGCTGATCTGTTAGGCAATTAAATTAGAGGCATGTCATAGCTGAGAGATGTGTTAAAAAGTGTTTGCTGACACTACTTATCAGATCCAGAAACCTGCTTCCAAGAAACAGGAGACAGATGATCCCAGCCAGGTCTGAAGTTGCCCTTCTCCATGCTATTGCTTAGAGGGGATTCAGGTTCAGCTGGAAGGTGAATCAGTGAATGGTGACAGGACTGTCATTCTTTTGTTTCACTTCTGAATTATATTGTTTCTAGTTTTCCTGAAACACTAGGATTTTTTGCATACTTGGTATTATAAAGCATAACAGCAGTTAGGTAGTTAAATACTAGTTATAAGAAGAAATATATTAATCCTACTTTTTTTTCTGCCAGCTATATGACAGAAAAGCTTCTTAAATCTGCACTGCAAATCTTCAAAATGCTTTATGAAAGTATTTCTAATGACTACACAAATGTAACAGTAACTAAAGCAAGAGGCAAAGGTAACTTTCATCTTATAATCATAATTTACTGAAGATAGGGTTATCCTTTCAGATTGTCTGGAAGACAGAACTGGTGCAGACACAGTTGTTCATCTGTTTTCTGCTCTATACTGAAATATCTGTATATAAATACCTTCACACTTTCAAATGTGAAATGGGCTGTAAAGTTTATATGTCCTGAACCAGGAAGGATAATAAATCAGATAACCTACTCTTTCTTCATGAGAATATTACAAAAGTCTTAAAGATCTCAAAAATTCAAACTCACAAGAAATCTAATGAAACATAAAACAAGTATAGAATGCATCCAAGAAGTCCTTCCCTCAGGTCATTAATGTACTTTCTGCAAAGTGTTCTTCAAATCCTTGGACTGAAGAAAACAGATATTTGTACAGTGAGATTTACAATGTGGTGATGTGAGATTTGCAATTCCTTCATCAAACTTTGTGGAACTTACAGTGCTCAACAGACTTGTGCTTCCCCCTTCCCCCCATCCCCTTCAATTTCAACTAAACAGTAAACAAATTTACCAAAAGTAAATCAATACAATAAATTTAAATTTCTCCTTAAGGGAATCATATTGCTGTATTTCTCCCCCTCATGAGAAGTAGATTTTCCTCCTCTCTGCTTCCTCTGAAACACAGTGAATAATGGATACCCAACACTGAAAAATAGGAAAAAAAATGGGTTTGCTCTTAGCACTGTAATTGTTTACATTACAATGGTATCTTGGGGCCAAGTTTGAGATCAAGGTCCCATTTTGCTATGTTTTGATTATATAGTAGAAAATAATCCTCACTTCAGAACAGTTATATACATTCTTGCTGGAAATGACAAATGGAAGGTAATGGACAGATACATGACTTGTGCGTGCTAGTTCTTGTAGGTCAACATTTAGGTACTTTCTATATAAATGGCATTAGTATTTTAGTATTGGTGCTGTATGAAAGCTAGCGGTTGAGAGAAAAAAACCTAAAAGACAGAAATCAAAGCTCAGCGTCTCTTACATCTTCTGCACACATATTCCTCCATAATTTGTGTTCGTCTGGCATGATAACCACACATGACCACATTTATTTCTTGTGATGAAGACATCTTTAGGGACCATTTGTATCTGGTTTAGGATGTAGGATGTATTTTTCATGATGGCAGTTCCTGAAAACCCAAATGCTTTTATATTTATTTTAACATACATATCTCTTTGTACATCCCAAACCAGCTGTTAAAAGTGAAGGAATTTTTGTTTCTCTGCCACTCTGGTGAACTGTCTTCTTGAGGGAACCCAAAATAGTTACATTTAACATAATCACATATATTCTGCACTCTGATGTTATTTGAAACTGTGCCTTCTAAAAAAATTATTCTTGATATATTCATTTACAAGGTAGAGTCCTTTAGAAGACATGCATCATTCAAAGGGTCGCATTTCATCTATCTACCTTTAATGATCTGTGCCTTCTTCAAGTACTAGTATCACCAGTTTGGGTGTCATGGTAACCAGTGTAACAGCTTGACATTAATTAATGTTAATTTGTGTTTTTTTCTATCATACCCTTTGAATGACATGGTATTTCAGCAGTGCTCACCAGCATTCTTATGAAGAATTCAATTGAGCTGATGATATTCCATTTTTATGCAATATGTGCATTATCACTTGATTTTAGCTGGACAATCCATTATACTTCTTGCCTCATTTCCAGAAATTAGGCCCAGTCTGAATTACCTATTTTGTCACTGGGCTGTGATTCACATTAACCAAGAAAGCAGCTGTGGTACTCAATTCTTCATAAAATTTTCAATTTTCATAGAAGGTTTAAGAGAAGTTATTCTGTTGCTGGACATTATGTGCTCCAGTTTTTAGCCTGATTTATTAGCACAGGAGGATTTGAGGCTTTTTTTTGCTGACATTAGCACCTACTTCATTCTATGCTACATGGTTTGAGACTTCTGGCAAACTTTAAGATTAGCATCCCCTCACCAGTTCATATGCTGGCTGTGACAGCTTCCACTGCCTGCAGCTTTTTCTGTCCACAAATTTTGGAGGAACACTGCCTACAGATTACTCACTACTCCTTTCTGCAGAGAACCTGACCACACATCTCTTTGCTTGAAATATTTTGAATTCTCAATACCTCTCCAGGTATGAAATTACCCACTCGCCTCAGCTTCATCTAGTGAATTCTATGCATAGTACTACTTAGCACAATTACTTTGCCAACAGTTTCATGCTCTTTTCAAATTGTTTTATTCAAGTTCTTAATCAGGTAGCTTAAAAGGGGAGCACTTCAATATAGGCTTAGCAAGATTTGTATACTCCCTGAGTTCTTTGCTTTTAAAACCCTCTGAAAAAATAAAATAAATAAAAGTAATTAAAAACATCTTAAATTTAATTTTTATTTGGAGTAGGACTCTTCACATTTCTGTAATACAGTTTCATAGCTAACCTTCTCAGCCCTGAATTAACTGACAACTGTTGAAATATCAAAGCTTCAAAGCCACCTATTGTTCGAAATAGCTCCCTGTCTTCCTTTTTGCTAGCACCTATTGCTAAATTGCCTTCCTTTTATTGCCTTTTCAGCTGTTGTGAGTTTTTTAACAGCTTCATTCTTCAAGGTCTTTGCCTAATTTGCTGCAGTTCTGACTCAATTATCACTCAGAGCCAAGAGGCCTGCTTCTCAGAGTGCACAAATTTTGGCTGGAGGATCTGCAGTCTGGGTCTCTGCCCAGACACCAAATCCTGCTGCTGCCTCTGGAGTCAGACAGAGATCAGAATACTTCTAGACAAAATCATTGTACTGCAGGCAGTAGGTCTGCAAAGGATGGATTCCTAAAACCAAATGTTATCTTTGCTACTGGAAGGACGTTTAAGTAAGTGTTAATCCTGAGTGTCTCCAGAGATCCTTGTGGTTTTTGAACTGAAGATAAAGCAACTAATCACGCATAACAGAAATTCGATTACTCCAAAAATATTGTCAGATGGAAAATTCTCTCCAACAGTTATATACAATGTACATGAAAGAAATCAGTGACTAATCACAATGTGGAAACTGAGTGCAGGGGAGAGACATATCGAGGAAGAACAGGGAAGAACCGGAAACAGGAATTTCAGGGTATTTGTGCCAGTCCATTTTCTGGGAGGTTTTGTAAGTTTAAATTAGACAGCCTTTTCTGAAGATTGATTTGGATGACAGTTCCAACATAGAATATATTTCTCCAGTTCTGACTTCCTATTGAAAGCCCAATTTCACACTCATTTACACTGAAATCTATTCAACTTAATCTGGTGCTTTTGGAGTTCTATATATTACTCTTATTCTTTGCAATCAAGTCCACTATTATAGTTTTGTCAAAGCAAAAATATTGTAGCAGTCACAGCATAGGCAAACACAAGGAAAAAAAAAGCCCTAACAAACTAAATATAAAAAAATAAAGTGCTTTGAATTCCAAAGGGAGGAAATAAAAATGATTTGTATTAAAGGTTAAATATACCCTAAACTATAATGTTGCAAGTTTTATAGGAATGATGTCTCTATATTTGTGTGCGATGCATCATGAATCCACAGCCAAGTACCACTGACACTGTACATTTTTTATCTCTACAGAAAAGTATTTGGATAACACTTATCTCTGAGGCAGTTCTTATGGAAATTATAAATGTATTTCTTTCTTGGGAAAAAAGGAAAGCACATCAAAGTGAATGATGAAGCTCACAAACTGAATTTTCAGCTGGTTTATGTAAACTGAGTGAAAGTATAAAATACTTTGTTCTACTTCACTCAGAGTTCTGGTGATAGCAATCTAGAAATGTTACTTTTGCAATATTACTTACCTAACTGCAAGTAATTACCCAGTTGCTACCTAACTGTATAAATGATTACAAACAATCACTCTTCCTGGTGTGAGGAAGGACCATGATACTACAAGCATAAAGTAACTCCATACAATCAATGGAGCTAATTCCAGCTGGACTGGTGAAACACAGCAGCTGAAAGTAAAGTTACTGAAGCAAGAGTTCATATTTAGCTGCAAATTTGCGGTACTCACTTTTTTACCCTGTACTAAAGGTATTTTATTCCTCCTCCTGGTGAACCAGTACACCAATACTAGCCAGAAATTAAGCTAATAAAGGATTATCACAAGTTTGCATACTACCAATCTTTAGGAGTCTCATGACTTTGATAAGGAAGGCATCCATGATCAAGAGAACTCCCTACTAGATGCTGGAGGAGACTACGTGTGGAAATAATTGGTACAAAATGACTGTACATATTTTTAAAGCTGAGTATAAACAGATAAACTATATTAACTGCAATCAATTACAACTTGAATCCAGCAGTACAACATCAGTATATAACTATACCATCTCGACAATCTTCTTGTAACCAATACATCTTGTAGATTCAAAGCATGAGTTTATGACTAAATATACTATAATATATGATTTCATTTTTAAAATATGTGGCTTAATTTCCTCAATTCCATTATGTACATTATTCTTTCATGGAACTAACAGAGTATTGTGGAAATGCTGTCCTTGTGGATATAGTCTGCTTGAAAGGGTTGACCTAGACAATGGTCTTATATGGTTAATTTGCAATACTTCTGTCATTGTACTATTGTTTGTATATGATGACTGTCAGTTCATTAGAATTTAAATCCGCTTATAAATATTTGATATTAAATTCTTTGTTAAAGAAACTTTAAGCCTTGTCTAGTCTAGTGATGTGTTTATTGTTTTAATTAAACCTTAATATTTCACTTGGTCTAATGTTTTATATGGCAATAGAATTTTACAAGGGCTTAATACAGATAGACTAAACTTGCTCTATTGTTATGAAAAGGTTTCTTCTTCTTGTGTACTTTCTGTTCTTACTCCAGTCCCTCTCGCTGATTCTGAGGTTTAATGGCTCATATGTTCTTGTAGACATAGTCATCTACCATACTATACTGCTGTGAATATTTCATTATTCTGTTTCTTGACTTCATGCCCATGTTATCAATTCAGCTATTGGTTATGAGGGAAACGTACAATGACCATTCAGTTAAATTACAGAATATAGAAAAGGTCAAGGTACTACAGTATATTATTCTAATCCATGGAATATTGTACATAAGATGATATATTTTCCATTCCCTGATACTTCATTTCATAACAAAATTATTACAAGAACATAATATGGCATAAAATTAATCCACACTAAGAACAAAGTCTGCAATTAAAATGCTAAATGGCACAACTTGAATCCTTTATTTTGACAATTACTGGAGTAAGGATTTCCTCTTGTACCACATGAAATCATAATTTTATAGTTATCATTTGCACAGGATTCCAAATATGTTTCAAATCTACATCAAGATGCAGGTGCCAAAGAGCTGCTTAACCTCTCCCCCTGAGAGGTAACTCAGTACAAATTAAAATCCTGCTTAGTTTCATCTAATCCTAGAAACGTGAAATCCCAAGTAGCAGTTTTTCATCAAGGAAAAGACAGAGATAAATAATACAGCCAGGATTTTGTGGGCTCACGGTTTCAAAAATCACCCATGATAATCAAGATCAGGGTGACAGTCCTTACTGAGCAACTATTAAAATACTCACTGTAAAAACTCCTTTAAAACCACAACTCTCTTCCTAGAGCAGAGGTTAAAATTATGTCTCCATTCTCAGAGACAGTAGTCACAGGACAGGGGAATTCTGGTGTTTGCTCTGGTTTGGTTTGATAAGTCTTCTACTTTATGTTGTGAGAAATGGAAATGCCTTGAAAGAAAGAGTTTTAGAAATATCTTTCCTCCTATCTCAACCCTGGATTATGGGGAGTTTCCAGGAGGTGCCAGGTACAATCTTTCATGCGGAAGAGAAATTAATTCTGTCTCTTAGCTCTCAGTGACTATTTTAACCACTACAGTTTCAAATAAAAATAAAATGAAGGGTTAGATTTTAAATGAAATAATGTTATCATTTTTTAGTCCTCATTCTCCCTTTCCTACATATTTTCTTTTTGTCAGAAAATGCTTAGGTATCCAATTCAAGAGACTACACATCAATGAAGGCAAGAGCATCAATCCAGAAGAGACATGGAGTTTAAAATACATTTTCTCATTTCCTAATGATATCATAAGTTACTTGTATTTTACTTGTAAACGCAAAACTTGTGAGATATTTTGTGACTCCTTAACCTTATCCTTAGTTTACCTTGGTATACCTTTAAAGTTATATGTAAGTGTGGAACTTCTATTGGCAATTTTTTTCCAATAATTTTTCTCTATATGTTAATCCTGCACATCTTGCTATTTATTTCTGCTATTACCCAGAACTGTTATTAATTCTATTTATACAAATAGGTAGACTCTCATGATGGTCATATAAATTCAGATAATTCTGAAGGCTATAATTTCATTTCCATTCTCCTTCACTAAATGGAGTTACTGATACTGTGATGAATTGAGTTATTGCACTGTGTCTCTTTCAGTTCTTTCTTGCTATCAATTATATTCCATTCATTAATATGACAAATTGCAAAGTTTTCAATTTTTTTATTCTTTTCTTCAGTATTCTGGAAAATCAGTTTAGTCTTAATCAATGAAATTTAGAGCCTCATAGCAGATAAAAAGTGAGAAGTTAAAAGTCAAATGACAGTTTGGGTCAAGCCCCAGTCTGTATCTGACCTGTTATCACAATACTCCAAATTATGAATCAAGCTGCTTTTAACCAGATAAGGGCTGGTTTTACATTCAGTCTTGTTTTACATTTATTGTTGAAAGTAGAATAGGATTGCTAAAGTGACCCATTAGCCTCTCTCAAATTCCATTTTACAGGCAAATGACAATTTTTCTTTGGGGCTTTAAGCAGCTTTTTGCCTGTTTCAATAGATCTTTTTTTTTCTCAGTTATTTGGGAAAGTGAGTATGTTTGGGTAAAAATAATATACAATTGGCATTTATTTCAGATGATTTTGAGTAAAACCTGGGAAGACATGCATTGAGAAGGAAAGAAGAACATGAACTTCAACATACTGTAAAGGATTCACAGTTTTGTCTGGCACATGTGCTACTTGAACAAAAGCTGCACCTGAAAAACATCACTTTTTATTGCCTAATCCACTATAACAGTCTTGGAAATCTGAAGGACATAATTCAGATGTACTTTGGAAGTTGTCAAAGCACACATAATTCCGGTGACACTTTTGGCTGTATTTTTTTTCTGTAGGGGATTTAATAATGTTATACTACCAAAGGAGAAAAAGGTTATAAAGACCTTTACACAGAAAACAGACATAAATATAAGAAAAGACCATTATTTCAATACTGGAAGGCATTTGAATGAAGACTTTCAACATTTCTAGCAGCCTTTCACTTCTGTCATCTTTGACTGTACGGTATTTTTTCAATCTGTCTTCATGGTGTTTTGCTGATATTTACATCATCCATTTTTTGTCCTTTTTTTTGAAAAGAAAAATAATTATGAATCCTAACATGGTCACCTAAACAATTGAGAATGGAAGTTTGATATACATGCATAAATTTAAGTATCAAAATGTATTAATCAAAGGGTGGAAGAAGTGTAGAGAAAATGTTCTCAAATAAATCAGCGATATTTTAGAGAAGAAAATGCTGCTCCTCTTGCCTTTGCTGCTGTGGAAGAAAAGGTTGATGATTCTCTGGAGATTCTGTGATAGCTCAAGACATGTCAATGACTCATCTGTAAATATCTATTCCCCTGAAGCTAGCAAGGAAAACTCCACAGAATGTGCTTGATAATATAAATCTCATCATGAAGCGATATACATCGTGTAATTGCCACTTCAGAGGTGAAGGCCAGATTTCCTGGCAGGTGTGAATTGGCATATCTCTGCTGAAATCACAGAACTGCTGTGTTACATCAGAGCCTGGACCTATTTCCTGAGCTATTTTTGTCATACCCCTAAAATCAATTCCTTGAAGGCAAAGGCAGTAAAGGAGGGAAATAACTCTCTTCTCTTGGGACATTGGCTACTATATAGGCTCTTGCCCTGAGACATCTGGGTTTTACTCTGTTAAAAATGATAAAATGCAACAAATCTATGTAATGTCAAAACTTCTGGGGGAAAAAACCCAAGAAAAATACAAAATAATATATGACTTGACATTACAGTTTAGTGAATTTTCCTCTTCAGTTTGGACAATTCCAAATAATCTGGAGGTGAATATGTTAAGATAAAATAAAATTTATGAAGCCGATGTGTACTTCTCATTTTTTCTGTCTTTCAGAGTAGGGTCAGAATTAGACTTGTAGGATTCCACACCAAGAAACAAATGCTAAAGATTGCTGAATGATCAGACTTTTCTGAATAATCAGAGTTATTTTTGTTTTAATATCTTATGGATATGTGTTTGTAGATTGCCTTTGGATATTTAACAGCACAACCGACATCATATTTTCTGCCATGTCTGAAAAATCACAGCAACCTATTTAATTTTCCACATTTCCTGCCAAACTACTTATTCCATCTCTCATCCAGATATCCTTTCTCTTCATTGCCAGTGATATGCACCAGAATGCCAGTTTATTACATCTTATATGCTCTAATGGCAGTCAGTTCAGCCAGCCAGAATTACACTACTACAGGATAAGACTTTAGTGTCACAGTCCTTTACATGAGACATATTCAACTGAAAGATTTACAGGGGCTTATTTTGGCAATAACTTATTTTCAAGCAGTGAAAAGATAATTTTTTTTTTATAAGAACTGTGTATGTTAAGAACAGATGACTTAATGAGTCAGTTGGAGCAAAGAAGTGGAGGTCTGTAGGTATAAACTATGCATGAGATTTTCAGCCTCATAGAGGGTTTATTTGCCTAGATATTTACAAAATTTTTGAAGAAGTTCAGCTTTAGTTGGAAACCTGAAGTAGGTCCAGCTGCTTTAAGGAATATGTCTGCCTGGCACAATGCATAAATCCTGACCTAGGTCCGGGAAAAGTTGAGGAAGAAGAATCTTCAGAGAGAAACTGTAGCCCCTCCACCCTCCATCCCATATATTTTTTGTATACCATGCTTTATCTATGATGAATTATGCTAGATTCACCTGTGTTGTCTGCTATACTCCAATATAAATTTTGCACTTAATATCTGTTGTAGGATTTTTGGGGTATATCTGCCAGGCATAGCCATAGGCAAACTGAAGTTCCAGTTTCTTCACAGGTACCTTTGAGTTGCATGAACTTATTCTTCATAAAATTCTTTGAGATCTACATATGAAAACCAGTATATCTAAGATAAGTTATTAATTTTTTTGGCTGTATGAGCATAGATCATGATAGAAGATGTCAGAAACTGACATGATGCTTGGAAATTTAATGGGGTATATTTTCTTTTTGATAGGCACATATATTTCCCATTAATGTTAATGGGAGTTATATGTGTGCAGCAAGAGAACACACCACTTTGCATGTAAATTTGACATTTTATTTTACAGAGGATATGTAACCCTATTATCACCAGTGCTGGCACAAAAATGTATCCCAGTTCAGTTGGTTATAATCAAACATAAAAACGATCTAGCTGAGTCTAATTGTATTTTACCTTCCGAACACTTCTGTAATGAAAGTACTTTAATCCAAAGCATTTTCTATGTCATGTGTATGAATAAATAGCCCTTTTCTTGAAGTAAAGTTGTTTTAAACTCAAGCTAATAAAACTACTCACTTCCATTTCCATATGAGTTACAAGTACAGTTAAAATTCTTACACAATTTATATTTGAAACATTCTTCAGGAAAGGAGACTGGTAAAAGATTGCATTCTCGACTTTTGAAGGTATCTTCTAAAGCTGATAGAAAATGCCAGCTTCTATTAATCCTGTATTTGATCTAGAAAGTGTGTGGGGTTTTTGTCATACAGTGGTTTTCAAGAAGAAGGTATGTGGGTCTAAAGCTTTAAATTTTAAATTGCTTAGTCTTGTGTAAAATCTTGTGATGCAACTTAGGGTAACATTGACCATGACTCGTAAGTTACATTAGAATTAGTGATCTCTCATATTTCTTCTCCCTTCAAGATTTTCTTCTCATTTTTATGAAATGTCTTCCTGTTTTTTTGAACTTACTAATATGCCCAGTCATACCATAAGCAGCTGCCATTTCCCTGACACATTCAAAAGGTGACCCCCGCATTCAAGAGCATTCAAATTCAGGACTCTTGTCCAAAAATAATAATAATAAAAAGGTAGATGCACTTGGAAACAAAAATGTCTTTTTTGTTGAACTTCTGGAAGAGAAAAAATCCTCAAAAGGAAACATATTTTTCCAAATTTCCCACAGATAAAACTGGAAAATATGATCTGAATAGTGCTTTGCCTTCTGAAAGCATAATAGTCTAATAAAATGAGCTTTATATCCAGTGTCAGGAATCCCAGGATACCAGATTCATGGCAAGGAGCTAGCTGGAGATATCTGGCACAAGCCAGGACTTTCACTGTTGTCAAACTCCGTTTTCACAGCAGAAACCCTCTGGGAGATGCTTAAATCAAAGCAAACCAGGAATTTGCAATAAGACTTTGGTTCTGAAGTAAATTCCATCTAGCTGCAACCCAAATAGAAATCATGCTAGGGTAAAAAAATGGTTAAAAATTACAAGCTATGTCAACTGCTAGCAAGACTCAAGTTATTTATTTCCTTATCAAGTAAGAAGCATTGTAAAGGTAAGCTGGGAGAGACCACAGCAATTATGACAATATCTGGAGAAGATTCAAGATCCTTGCTACTTTATAAAAGTAAGAACTGATATTTTGATTTTCATGTATAGGTGAAAAATGTTCATAAAAAGTTATATTAAAATCACTAGAAGTGTTTGGGATTTCATCCTCAAATCATTAAACTGAAGCCAAAGGGAAATTTGCCACTGACAGCAGAGGAGCAGAGTAGGTTTTATTATTTGACACATGTAGATACTTCTTCATGATTTTGATTTTCATTTATTTCTTCTGCTGTCTGAGCTGTTTTTTCTCATGCAACTCCCTAATTCTGTTTTCCTTCCTCCTGCCTTATCCTGATTTTACTTCTGAGTGCTCTATCAGATCCTTAGAAATCAATGTGGCTGGAGTTATTCCAGCAGAGCAGCTGCTTTCATTATAGTATCAGTGTGAAATGACAATTCTTTTGGAAGAAGGCCTAAACCTTTCCTCTCCTTTGAAAATATTTGTGTACTGAAGACTCTTGATACACAGAGTATGGCAACACAGTTTTCTACTAATATTGATAAGATTATAAGAAATCAAAAATAAAGATAATCAGTATAACTTAATTTTAGCAAGATTTTCTCACTATATGTCTTAGATACTTTTAATATTTATATTTCTTCATTCTGAATTTTGAAAGCAGCATATATAAAATTCACTGGAGAACTAGTGGTCCTTAGAAGTTACAAAAGGACTTTGATTCAAGAATCACCATTACCATTCCCCCAAAAGCATTTGATTTAAAAGGCAACCTGCCCATCTCTTATGGTGAAGTATAAGGGTAATAAAGTTCACTGGTAGGAAAAGCCACAATTAGATTCTAAGCTTACTCTTCTCAAAATGACTTATATACATAATGAGGAATTACAGACTTTTTGCAAAAATGTTAGACTGCAAAATTTTGTAGTGAGTATTCAATGTAGAGGAATACATCTGTCCTGGTGTCTCCGTTTGGAGGCGAAGATTGAGATGGAGATTGCAATGCTGATTGAGGTCTGGGTGGGGAGCCTGAGACAAGAGGCATGAATTGCCAATCTTTTGAAATAACAAAAGGGCATGAAGACAGGTGGTGCCAGCCTGGTGAATGGATGCTGGGAGATACAGCAGGAGCTGGGAATTGCTGACCTTTTGTTTACCAAAGGAGATGAAGGTGGGTGGTGCAAGAGATGTGCTGGAAGCAAGGGACCTACTGGCTATATGCATGGGCACAGAAAGAGGGCAGGACCCCGAAATTCGGGAGGAAGGGGGAGACTTGGGCATGGGTAGACTGTGAGGGTCTAAAAGCCATGGGGTCCTCGGGGCTGGATCCCTCCTGGGAGGCACCAGCTCAGGCTGTTTGTGAAACTTGGCATCTAAGACTCTGCTAAGAGCAGCCTGGGGTTGAACTGGTAAGGAAAGCTGGTCTGCCTGCGGGTGAGTGGGGTGTGTAGGGAGGCAAGTGGGGCACATGTCAGCTCACTGCAGCCACTCATGCCTGGGATGTTTCCTTAATATTCAATATCAATAAATAATAATTACTTTTACTTTAAAAAGAAAAAAATGCAGAAAATATAAAAATCTGTATTAAAATCTATGTTTTCACAGTTTTCAACCCAAGATGGTAAAAGAATTTTCTTCCTGTTGTTCCACTCTTAAAAGTGGGTTAGACTATTTGGGTATATGAGACAGCATATAAATTGAAAACCCCAAGAATTATGCTCCATTCTTGAGTTTGAACATAGATCTTGTGACTTGTTCCAACTGTCCTGATTTCTGTTGAAATGAAATTTAAGATCCTTGGGCCAGACTTACCACCCCAGCAGCTGGGATACCCAAAAACTCAGGGGTGCTGTAGGAGTATCATTTTTTACATTGTTTACATTTTTTACAGACTTACAGGGATTTAGAATTTGTTGTGTTTCAAATTGTACTCAACAAACTCTTAACACATCTTTGCACCAACATCAGGAGTGGCAATGAGGGATTTATGAAAGTGACTGAGGATTCTGCTAAGCTCTACTTCATTGTTGCAAAATGCATGTTCATGCCAGTCAACTGTCTGTGTCAGCGAAGCAGAGCAAAGGAAATCAGAATGGGGAAAAGGATCTATTCACATACTCAAAGAGATATTAAGTACTATTTAGGGGAATATGTAAACATTCAGCATGACTAAAAATGCTGCAGCCAGATCCTCTACCTGGTTCTGGAATGGAACCAAGCCTGAACTTTCATGAGAGTGTAAAGTTAACTCTGCAAACCTACTTATTCTTATGGTTTTATCATCTTGTTCTAGCTAACAGATTTTTCACCTGTGGTCTAGACCCACAACTGGGATAAGAACTTGTAGATAATAACTTGTGCACGTAATTTTCTAGCACTAGTTCTTTTAAACCAATTTGACAGAATCTGAGCATCTCTACTTTTTAATAGTAATACTTTTCAGAACCTCTAAATTTAACAGGTTGGTCTAAAAGGACTAAGTGGAAACAAAATCATTAATGCCTTTTTAAAAAGATGCCTTGAATATTTTTCTGTGTGTCTCCCTGGATTTGTTGTGTGATCATTTTAATCAGACCCCTCAGCATTGTGTTGTTTTGCTGAAGAATTTCAGTCAAAAGGGTCATTGATTTTGTGCGGACATTTAAGTGGCCAAATAGCTGTTACCTCAGGAAATGGGACAGTTCTATCCATATTAATGGTAATTAATACTAGCTGAGGTCAAGCCCTTTGTTTTGAAATAGTTGTTTCCTACGTTGGAGACTATTTCTTCTAGCTACTGAATGACATTCCATGTTAAATCCCTGAGGCTCATAACGATTTCTGGTCTTTTTAATGCATATTTCTTAGAATTACAGACAGTTCTTGGGCCTAGTTCTTCTGTCAGAGAAGCATCACTAGAGAAAACATTTGAAAATGATGAGTCATGTGAGAAAAGGCTCTGATAAATTTCTCAGGGGTTTAGACTGAGAATGTATCTCAGTATTGCAGTCCTTCTCCACAATGAACTTTTAAACTGTTTGAGATTTATCCAAAATATCCTTTTTTTTTCTTTTTAATAATAACTTCTAAAATAATCCTTGCACATTTACTGTGACACTAATATACCTCAGGGCCACCTTCTTACTGCACAATTTACCTACAGCATTCATTAATGGCTGAGAAAAACACACCCTGTCATGGCTTACTGCGACCTAACAGACTTAAATTGCATCCAGAAAGCTGACAGGACATTGCATTATTAACTGAGCCACTGAGACCCTTTAAACTGTATTGTATATACGTTTATAGCACAGGGAGTATAGAATTTTAAGCTTGCACATTTTAATGTATTTAATTTGCTGCACTCGGCAGTTTGCTTTGTGAACTGTTAATCTTTTCAACCGATACAGCAAAATGTCACTGTATTCATTTGCAGAGTATAATAGGCTTATATCCTGAAACAATAAAGTTATAATAGCCTGCCTGCTGCCTAGAGAAGTTATACAAATTCAGCATGTACAAGGTGTTGTGTGTCCTACTTACCCTCTAGTTTTTAAAACTCATCCTTTCGTATCAGTGCTTTGAAAATCAGTCGTGCACATTACTTTGGTGAGATAAAGCCAAGTAAATGACATGGATCAAGCTCGGCTGAATTCCCCCTCTCTCTCTGGAATTACTTTCAGTACCTTTGATACTAATTTGTTCTTGCCATCCCCATCCATGACAAATGCAAGCTGAAGTCACAGACATCCAGATTGTTCTGCACCCTCAGTACACATAGCAGGCTGGAACTGAGGGATGATTCCTCCACTTATGGCAGTGGTAGGAATCAGCAGCCAGGTAATCATAGATCTTAGGGTACAAAAAGTGCTACTACTCTGTTCAACCTCCAGGAAAGAGGAACTCCCTCAGACCTTACTGGTGCTTCTTGTATTTTCCCTCCATTCTATCTTCTGACCATTTCTGCACAATTGTAATCTCTTTTTTTTTCTACAAGTATTATGAAAAAGACTGTGTGATTGTGGTGCTATGACAGTGTTTCTATAGAAGTGAGACATCACCAGAAACAGGGAATTGTGAGTGTAAGGATGAAGATGATAACAGTAATAATGGGAATGCTGAGACTATCAATGCAAGCATATGGATATCTGTTTGGGTTTTTTTTAAAAATCAGTTTTCTATATTTTTCAAGTGAAACTTACTGGAGAAGGCTTGGATTGGTTATTTCTATCATAGGATTTCCATTCTGAGAAGTGGAAATCTGACATCTTCTCACACTGAATTTTTGTCAGGTGACTGAATGACACTGTAGTTGTACTTAGGCAACTTTAGGTTCAGCTTGTGAAGTGCTTAGTTGACCTGCAGGGCATATTACAAAGCTTGTCTTTTTAAAAAAGGATTATCTTTCTGCCTGAGGGGATGGTTTGTGGGGGTTCTTTGTCCGTAGCAGGAATCGCGTGGGGGTTAGTTGAGCATGCACACTTAGATACTGTTAAATAATCTTTAGAAAAAAGATCTGAAAATAAACAAACCAAAATGCAGTGGAGAAAAACCGCTTGTCAAATGAAGTCTTTGTTGTCTGGATCATTTCTACTCATGGTGATTAATTAAAATGTAGCCTGAAGCTGAAGAAGGTCACGCATCTTGGTCCACAACCAAAAAAATCTTTAGGGGAAAAATCAATAAAGTGATCCCTGGCTGATTCTAGTAAAAATATCATGTAAAGAAAAATAAGATTCTTTAAACCAAATAGATTTTTTTTCAACAACAACAAAAAAAAGGCACGCTGGTGATAGAACATAACTTTCTGGGTATCCTGGGCTTTAGCAGTTCTAAAGAGGAGAGGAGATCTGAAAGGGAAAGATGACAGGAAGGCAGTAAGAAAGCTAAAAACCTGTTTCTTGTATTGAAGCAATCCCTTTAAAATGGAACTCTGCGTTTTTCAGTGGAGCCCTGTTTCTAGTGTCTGCATTGTCTGAAAGCATTAACAAAACCAGCCAACATCTTAATGAAGATTATTTCTTTCAGCAAAAGTAAACTTTGCTTTTAAAACTGTGCCCAGGCTGCAAGGTTAATTTAACACAGAGAATTAAAACAAAGATTAAAACTGGAGTTGTTGCATAAGGTAGTGATCATTCTGTTGCTCCCTTTTTAATGAAGAAATAAAGTATATTATAGCAACAGTTTAAGAATTTTCCATTAGTAACCTCATTTATATTGAAGTGTTTTAGTCCTCAGATTACATCCTGATTGTCTTTTTTTCTTCTTTTTTTTAATAGGCAACATCTTTACAGATTCTGTCTACAGCTGGAAATAATGTACACTAATAAGTGAAACCGTGGATTTGCTTATTTTAACTGTGCTGATTATATAGGCTTAAGTTTCTTTGTTTGCCTATATAGTTTGTAGATTTCTATGGCAAAGTGTCATTAATATGAAGATTCAAATAAATATCTATTAACTGCTAGTGAATTAAATATTATCTGGCACAGGACTGTACGTGCCCCTTTTTGGTCTAGTGGACCATGGACACACTGGGAAACAAAACTCAAGCTACTAATTTTGATTCGTAGGAACATGATCACATATCTTTAAGATCTTAGACAGTGTAATCTTGGAAATGCTCATTATTGGAACTCATTGCTACATCTTGTATTTTTATGTCTGCTCTAACCTCTTGATTTAGTCCTTTGATAATATTTCAGATTCATTAGTCAATGCTGGGTTTGAGGTCCTGATCATCTGAATGAATTTAGCAAACTACAAGACATGAAATTATTTTAAGTAAAATCTTTTCCCATTTTTACTGTTGTTTGGGTCAGGGAAAGTTCTTAAATAAAATATTTAAGAAACATCTGAATATAACCCAATGAGAATGTGGGAAAATTGCATTATTTCTTAGACTATTTTAACATCAAAGGTAGCACTGGAGAGATGGATAATCACTAAAAGCTGAATTACTGAAAGTCTCTCGATAGTGCACATAAACACATTTCAGTCCAATGAAAGAATTTTAAATCTGAAGTATAATCCAGAATCACATATGTCAATTACCATGTTGTCTGTGATATTAAAAGTGTATGGAGCTGGAGGCTTACTTATATGAGATATCTTGGAGTTAGAAACACTTCATCCTTTCCCTTTTTGTATTTAAAGTGTGATCATCTTAGATATTGAATGAAAATAATACACATAATGTAGGGGAAGGTTCTTCTGTCTTTTGATGTTCTTGAAAGCAAGGATAACATGATAGGTAAGAGATTTGCAAAAAATAACTTTAAAATATTTTTGTACCGATGGAATTTGATTACCTATTGATGTTGGTTAACCAAATGTAATGAATTTTTCAAGTGGAACAGAGACTTTATCATGAAGAACTGTTAAAAAATATGACATCTACTGCACTTGTATGCCTCCATCACTACCAAAGTAGTAATTTTTCTATTGAACCGACCAGCACAAAATTTGATGCCATCTTCATTTTTCCTTATACAGATACATTTGTTTTATTTTCTTAGCCTAAATCACAGAAAAAAAAACCCTTGAACCTAATGGCACTGAAATTGATTTGCTCTTCACTGCTGTATTTTCTCAGTTGTCCAGCTCCATATTAAAATTAACAAGAGTAGGACTGATCACTATGATGTCAAACAAATTCATAATTGCAAAATGATGTTACTTTTTCTTTATGGAATGACATAGCTTTAGCTACTTGCATATAAGGGGCTGGATAGGAAGACTCTTGGGCTTTTGGAGTCCAAGGTGCACCAGGTCATAGAATCATAAAATATCACGAGTGAGAAGGCACCCACAAGGATCACTGAAGTCCAACTCTTGGCCCTGCACAAGACCCCCAAGAATCACACCATGTGCATTGGCTTTTGGCATTGTCCAAACACTTCTTGAATTCTGGTAGGCTTGGTGTTGTGATCACTTCTTTGAAGAGCCTGTTTCAGTGCTCAAACATCCGCTGGTTGAAAAACCTTTTCCTAACATCCAACCTAAACTTCTCCTGATACAGCTTCATGCCATTCCCTTGAGTACTATCACTGGTCACCAGAGAGAAGCGATCAGTCCCTGCCCCTCCACTTCTCCTCATGAAGAAGTTGTAGACAGCTATAAGGACTCCCCTCAGTCTCCTCTCCTCCAGGCTGAACAAGTCAAAGTGACCTTGGCCCACTCCTCATGTGGCTTCCCCTCTAGACACTTCACCATCATTGTAGCCTTTCTTTGGACGCTCTCTAACAGCTTTATATCCTTCTTCTATTTTAGTGCCCAAAATCGCACACAGTATTTAAGGTGAATTGGTTTTGGCAGCCTTTCTCAGAATTTCTCTGAGAAAACTCAACCTCAAACTTAGGTGTTTGAGGAGTAAATACACAAGTACGAAGAAGGAAAACTTCTAATAGTTCTCATGAATATCCATGTAAGAGATTCTGGGATGTTGTTTGTTTGTTTGTTTTTTATTTGTTTGTTTGGTTTGGTGGGTTTTTGGTTGCCTTTGGTTGTTTGTTTTGGAGGGTTTTGTGGTTTGGTTTGGGTTTTTTTTTGTAATGGGCAATTATGTAGAGACCTTGGCTTTTAGTTATTTGCTGTAAGATTCTCCAAACGAGACATCAGGGAGTCAGATGAAACTCCAGAATGTGTGATTTGTACACTAAATTAAAAGAGATTTTCTTATTGGAGAGTCAGCATTTCTGGTGGCAAGCTGCCTGCTCAAAATTTTATATACGATATTCTGTTGTGGGGAAAGTTAAAGCTTCATAGAGAGGAGTAAATCAGTGGTTTTGTGAGGGTGAAAATGAGACAGTGGAAACAATGCAGAGGTACAGATTTGTTGAGATCACAAAGACCATGATAGAATTAAGGGAGCTGAAGTACAGTGTACTCCTACCCAGACAAATGAAATTATTAAGGCTGGATTTCATTGTTCAGCTTGCTTCAGAGGCTGAGGGCTGACTGCCTGAATTCTGACACCATGAACTGTCAGGGGTTAATTTTATAGTAATTTTTACAGACATTAGTTAATGATATTTCACTGTTCAATATCTGAAATTAACTTTTCAGGATTCCATTATGATCAGCCACAAATGACCCAAGGATTTGTTTTATTCAGCTGTTTGTTCAAGTACATTATGGCAAAAACTAAAAGTAGAGTAAAACAGGACTGCCCTATTTCCAAAATTAAAGGAAAAGACTTGTGACACTGTAGCCTTTATTTCAGCCAAGGTTCAATATTTCTTATTCTGTTCTTTTATTCCGGTGTTTTGTTAACCCAGATTATTTCCTAGGAAAAAAATTGCAATGAAAAATACTTTAAGTATTTCTATCCTGTTAATAGACATAACTGGGAACATTGCCTTCCAGCTACTTTTGAAGGTAGGCTTTTTCAACAGTATCAACACAAGTTAAAGGGTCAGAATTTCTTGATTTTCTTTAAGACCAGCATTTGGACTAGCCAGTCATCCCAGGCAGTCATATTCCTGAGTCCCTTTCTGTGATTTACAGGATTACATTGCTTAGGAGGCTGCTGGAAAACCATAGGTGGTCAGAGGATGGAGTATCACCCGAAATAAGACCTATCTTTCATGACCTGACTTGGAGTTTGTTTTATTTTAGTTTGCATGTAAAATCCCTTAATTGACAAAAGCTGTAACAATTAAGACAATTTAGCTAGGTCTTAAACAGTTTACTCATTCGCTTTAGTTTCTGTATTTTTAAGCAAAGATTGGAAGGCCTGTGTTTAGTTGAAACTACATGACACAGTAATTAAAATGGGAACTGTAGTTCACACCTCAACATGAATTGTGAATATGCTTGTTCAGACACTTGGGATAGCTTGTATGTACTATACTATTACTGTCATGATTGCTATATTATTACTGTTGTGGTTGCTTTTGTTCTTATTATTCTTCTAGAGAAGGATGCCTTTTCAAAGTTGATCAATCATACATGTTTCTGTCTCATTTTACAACAAAACTGTGTGGAAAATTTGATTATATGGTACTCCTTTCAATTGCTATGGAAACAGTTTATGTAGGGTTAAGAAAAGTTTTCCTTCAAGACCTTAAGTGTTTCTCCATCCTACACAAAGTTTGAACTTCACCAGCATCTCTCCTGGGTCATAAATCTGTATAAGGAGAGCTCATATGGAGCATGTGTGCTGATTTTTACCTTACGACTGAAAGTCTGTGTATGTTGTATTATTTATGTTTATCCCAGGTAAAGGTTAGCTGAGATAGGTGATGGTTATTTTATTTAAAATTGATATTCTTGGTGGGCCAAAAGGCAAATTACTGTGTTAGGCACTTTACAAATAGAAAGCCAATGACAGCTCCTGTCCTAAAGCATTTAAAATTTGCCTGTGATTTGTGGCAATTTATAGAACTGCCTGTAAAACAGCAAAATGAAAGACCAATTAATAATGACAGCACTTTTCCAACAGAATGCAAAAGCAATTCAACAAAATCCTTCAACAACTTTAACCATAAATACAGATTTTTGAGCTGCAGATTGTCAGAACAGGCATGTCTACAAAATGTTAGTCTCTGACCACGTTATGACACTGTCCACTGAATTGCTCAGCACACAGTGCTTGGCAAAGCACCTCTATGCTACTGATGTGAACTTATTTTGAAACAGACAAGGGCTCTGACACTGTGCAGCTGAAGACAATTGTTGAATCCACAGAGAGCTCTCTTAAAATACATTCATCTTTCTCTTAGAACCACCAGTCACTGTTATGATGACAGGTGAACTAAGGAACCTGAATTTCTGCCAGCACTTTCTTGAGTTCCATTATAGCACCATATAGGTATTTTTCACCTGATACAGGATCTTTGGTATGACCTTCTCTGAAATTTACTGACTTTTTTGTAAGTGGTGTCTTTCTAATACTGGAAATAACTTCATACATTTTAATGAGCTGCCCTGAAAATAATAGACTTTTGTCATTGTGTTCAAAATATCGCCACTCCTAAAGGAATATTTTGCATCAGCATCAACAGATTTCCTTAAACACTGTTAATGTAGCAACAGAATTGTATATTTGACTATATTAAGGGAATACATTTAGAAAAATCTTATGGATTGCATGTGTACACTGGACCATTAACTAAGAGTTAGCCACATAGTCAAGCATTCTCAATAGCTTCAAATAGACTACCCATATTCATGAAGTTAGGCATTTATTTAGATGGCCTACTGGACTGAGAAAGTAATAATTTGTAGGTTTTGAGACCCCACCGCAAAACTTACTGAATTTAGTGGAGAATAAGGAACATTGAAATATCCTCTAGAATACTGCAGTAGGAATACATTTTCTGTTAAATTGCCTGGGATTTTTCCTCAGATGAAAAGTTGAGTTCATATAATTCCATCTGGGAAAAAAAATGATCTGATAAAGGAGCAAGCCCTCAGGTAGAGGATGCAAAAGTCAATAGCAATGGCATTTTGCGAAACTTTGCACATGCTGCAGACACGCTTTTTAATGGGATTTTAATACAACACTCAATATTACCAGCATTAGACAAAGTGTCTGAGACAGCATTATCAGCTCTAGAAAATGCCTCATATGCACATATATTGACATAACTGCATTTTTGTGGGTTTTTTCTATTCTGTTTTGAAAATATTTTCATGCTTTCACTGACTTTCTCTGTAATATATAAGACAAAATAAGTTTTGAAAAAAGATGGAGAAAAGCATTTGAAACTTTTATCCAAAGTATTGTCCTGTACAGAAGTTTTTTTGCAGCAAGAAATGCAGTGTCTTATTTTGAGTTAATATAACCATTTTTCAACAAGACTCACACAGGCTGTCTCAGTTACCAAGCAAGCAGACATGCTGAGGATCACAACAGCTGCTTTAGTCTTTAGGGTGGGTAGCTGAACCAAAATGTCAAGGAAGGAAGTAGAAATGAAAGAAGAGTGTCCTAAAACTAAATGGCCATTGCTTTTCCTCTTCTTCGTGCTGTATTTTCACGCTGCAGAGTTGCAGTGCAGAAGACAGGCTTCATGACCCAGCCAGAAATCCCTGTCCACTGTAGCCCTGTGCTCAGGATGCTCTTGCAGCACAGTGACCCAAACTTTCAGTTCCTGTCATCCAAAATAAATTAAAGATTTTAGTTGAAATTCTCTGGTGGTATAAAATTGCTTTTCCTCTTCTTCGTGCTGTATTTTCACGCTGCAGAGTTGCAGTGCAGAAGACAGGCTTCATGACCCAGCCAGAAATCCCTGTCCACTGTAGCCCTGTGCTCAGGATGCTCTTGCAGCACAGTGACCCAAACTTTCAGTTCCTGTCATCCAAAATAAATTAAAGATTTTAGTTGAAATTCTCTGGTGGTATAAACTCATACCGCACCACCACAGTCAGTAAAGCTTTGACTGTTTACACCAGTGGAAAAATTAGTCCTTTCTCTATAGAGATCTTGGAGTTCAGCTATCATGGAAGACTGATTTCCTGTCAATAATAAATGTCCTCAGTACCCTACACAAGTCTTCAGTTTATTGCCTCTGGACATTTTTTAATAGCTGCAAGTCTCAAGATGGAAGCAGATTTTTATGCTTTGTTTTGAAGGGTAAGGATTGTTCAGAAAAGATACTTCCTGAGCTGCTCAGGGAAAAGACTATTATAACAGTAGCGTGGTTCAACCTATCAGCCTAACTTGCGTAAGAAAAGAAACTTATTTCTTTATAACTTGTCTTTCATTTTCACATCCATTTGTTCAAAGACATCTGAAAGTCCCTGAGCACTGACCTGAATAAAATGAAGAAGGAGGCTAATAGAGTGTTCACCTACAGTATTGTTTCCTCTCTTTTTATTAGATGGATATGACCCTGTCTTTGATCTTCCTACAGATGGTACAGCCAAGGGTGCCTAGTATAAGAAGTGCCACACTCCTCCTAGGAGGAAATAAAGAAAGAGGAGTAGTGCAGGAATATGCACAAGCAGGAAAATGGCCACTGTGGTAATTACAAGTGACAAAGATAAATGGGTAAGAATGTGTGAACATGTTCCTCAGTGGGTCCTTAAATAGGTAGAAAATGTAAAAATGCAGCATGGGAGTTGATGAAAGCAAGGTGAAATGATACTGAAATAAAACCAGGACTTTCTCTTTGATTCAGTAACCTTGTAAGTGAAATGATTAAAGAAATGCAGTATTTTTAGTTTGTTTCTCTTACTTGGTTGTTCTTTATGTACTAGCACACTGTTTATTTTTCAAGGGTATAGCTCCTTATTTCAGACTGCTTGTCAAACACTGACCCTATGTCTATTGTTAAATAACAGTGAAACAGTGTTTATAGAGACACATAAGCAAGAAATAAGGTAGCTGCTTTGCTGTCTGAGGGAGAGCTTCACCAGAAGGGACATCCCACTTACCTGATTGCAAAGAATAAATAGTTTTTTTCATGTTTTTATCCCAGTGTCTCATTTGTTCGTTGCTCAGGTATTTAACTTTTGGGCTATGCAGTCAAGAATTTGAATGAAGGAAGAACTATTGTCTCCTTGACATTAGAGAGAAGAAACTTCAACATTGTTATGGATCCTTTCTTTTCCTTCCCTAAAATTTATTAAACTATAATTACTGGACAAGCCCTTTCTGGATTACAAAGCATGAATTGCTGGCTTGAGTCATGGATGGCTTCATACCATACTGGTGTTATAGTCTCAACACATCTTGTTGAACACAAGTTTTTCCAAATGTAGATGGAACAAAATAGTTATGTTTGCACATTTTGTAAATGTGATTGAAAAGACAATACAGAATGAAAGCACTAATAAGCTCTCTTTGACACCCTCCGTGGCTTCCATTATTACTGCTATAGGCTCTGAAGAGGTATAGCACTTAAGCTGGCAGCCACAGGACACTATCACAGAGCTCTCATAGCCCTGAGTACAGCCTTGTGCCACTGTGCTGCTGTTGCGTGGAAAATGCTCTCTTGGGTATTTCTGTTCCCACATACTTGTGATGCCAGTCTGACTGACACTGGAAGGAGAAGGGGATGCCAGAGGTTTCATATCTTGTCTTCAGCATTTCTCTAAAATACATTAAGAATCAGAATCAGGTCTGCTACTGACTTAGTTTGTGACATTGGTTGCATCACTTAATCTCTCTGTACTTGTTTCAAGTATCCTTTAGCCTCTTTGTTTCAAGAACAAAAGATTAACACTTCTACACCATCACTGCTGGCTCCCTCCCCTCTCCC
>NW_008675383.1:69618-83904 GCF_000695815.1 Acanthisitta chloris
CTGTTTGAGGGATACAGGTAAAAATGACCTGCCACAAAATTCAGGAAAGCACTTCCACACATCTTCAACTGCACATATTTTGTATGGCATTTGATTTGGCCTCACTTATAATTTACACTGTTTCCTTATTGTTTTTAAGGTAAATATATCAAAATCATATGGACCCAAATAAGACCTCTAGTGCTGAGTGTGATTAAAAACTGAAATATGAGCCCATTCACTCATGCCATCTGTTTGGATAACCCTCCAGAAGGGAGAAACAGTTCTACACAGTGATTAAAGTGTAAGACAGATAATTTTATCTGCACAATTCATGATTGATTAAAAAGTAGGGAAATAAATAATCAAGTAGTTAGGAAGTGTATTTGCTTCTAAAAATAAACTGTCAGGAATATCAGAATCATTTTGGAATGGCACAGCAGAAGTTTTTAAAGTCTGAAATGGCTTGATTATCCCCCAGCATGTTGATTTTTGCACTTAGAGAACATAAAGGTATATATTATAAACGTGCAGCTCTCATAAGAGAATCTTAAAAGCCTGTCTTCCATATGGCAGGGACTAAGGGGGAAATGTCAATGCTTTCTCTTTAAGCAACAAATAATTATGGCACTAAATGAAACAAAGGTAGCTTAGCAACAAGGTATTCATTTTCTCATCTAGCATTTTCTAAAGAATTCCTACTGAGGCCAACCCATGAGCCTTATGCTATTTATCCAGTCACTTGCATTTGAAGCATTCCACTTCTTTTTAGCCATGTGTTCTGTGAAAAGCCGACAAAATATGAACAGTGATTATAAACTTGAAGTGCAAAGGGAAGACCTTGAAATAGTATTAACTCCAGTATTTCAGCACTCTTTACAGATATATCTTCTCTAAAGCTGGATGAATCATTTGTAGCCAATAAGGTTTTTCACTAAATCTAATCCTCTACATGTTTATGAAGTGTCAGTGAACAGACTGCCTTTGAAATTAATGTGCACATTTTAAAGTGTTTCATAAAGGCCTTATCCAAAGACTACAGAATGGATAGAAACACTCCTACTGACTTATCTTGACAGAGGCCAAATACAGTGTGCAAACATATTTTATTTGATGGATTGTTCACTAGCTGTTTACTGCAAGTATTGTTTAGGAATATAATTAATGCCATTCAGCATGGTTTTATAGCAAATAAGTCTTGTCAAACAAACCTTTTACAAATTTCCCTTGAAAAGGTAACTATATAGCTGAATTATTACTGAGACATTTAGCATGTATGAATTAGATATTAATGTATGAATGTATAATTTTAATGTATTTAATAGCTAAAAATCTGACAAAAAGATTAATGCTGTGAGATATCAGTGAAAAACATGTAACTAAGTCAAAAATTAATTAGCAGGCTGATGAAAATAAACCACAAATGGGAAATTGTTATTAAAAAGGTTTTACTTAGGGAGTTGCTGCAAGCTTTTTGTATTGAATCCGAAGTTATTCAATAGCTTTCTCAACAGTTTCATGGTAACTTATATAGAGATAGATAGGCAGAATCAGTCAAATTTATGTAGAACATAGAGACAGTGTGTTTAAAAGGTGAAGATTGTCTCTCATAAACTGCTGGAGCAGTTTAAATAGACAAAATAATACAGATAAAATTTTGCATGAAGAAAAAGCCCCGACAAAACACAGAATAAGAACTAGATTTACAGAATGGGAAAAAAAATTACTGAAAGCAACAACTATATGCATCATAAATGTTGCTACTGAAAGAGTGAACAAATGAAACCAAACTAAGCTTTGACTCAGATGTTTGTGTCATCCTTGGGCATATAAGTGCAGACAAGTAGGGGAGGCAGGGAGTTTGTATGTGTGTTCAGTGCTGGTGCAACCTGTGCTACATCGCTCCACACAGATCTGCGATTCACTTGTGAAACTGAAAAAGTACAAAGCAGAGCCCCAAATATTGTCCAGGTACTGCATAAAAGTGACTTGCTATGCAATACTTCAGAAGTGTCGTCTATTTAGACTGGCAGAAGTAAGATTGGAAGGTGACCTGGATAAAGTGTGTTAGCAGTGCCACTGGATATTAGTTGGGTTATTTTCATTAGTGGTAAATCATAAAAAGAATCAGTGACAAGAAATTGAAGCAAGTGAAATTCAAACAAGAAGTTAGCCACATGTTACATATTTTACTTTTATTTTAAATAATGCAAATGATGAGCTACTGGGACAAAGCCACCAATGAAATCAATGATTACACCAAGCTAAGTACTGGCCAAACACAACTGTTGTCCATGGCAGGAAAGATAAAAAGCAAAAGATGTGGTTCAATTAGGCAGCATCTTCATTAACTTAACTCAGCTGGGATCTATAAGCAACAAATAACACAATGAAGTTCATGAGTATAGTTTCAGTTGTTTCTACTTGAAGATTCTGTCTGCATTTGATCACCAAGACAATGCTGGGTTCAGGCTGAACTTCTGCCAGAATGAGGAGGAAGCTGGAAGAAGGAGTGCTGTATTCTCTCTGCTCTGAATAGTAGATCTCCCTGAATCCTATTTCATAGGATACAGCAATAATTCCATGAAGCATAGGATCACCTTCATGGGAGGTATAAGTAATTAGTTTGGCCAACTTGCCCCTGCCTGCAGTTAATTGCCAAAGAGATAACATTATAAAGTTTTTGAAAAAAACTGCAGCATTCTCACTCTCTGGGCTATATGTGAGATATAATAACTTGTCATATACCAGAGATCAGATTGGATGATCGAACAGTTCCTTCTGGCCTTACTTTTTATGAGTCCTTCACAATCCACTCTGTGTGCTGCCTCATTGGTCCTCGGAATCACATGCCACTGCTCCTATTCCCTGTTTTTTATGACTGTGACCTTTATAAACAGGAGTTCTTGAATAATTTAATGGAAAGGGGGAAAGTGTGAAAGCAATCTAAAGTAAGGTAAATGAGCAAGAGATAAGAGAGCCTCAGAAATGTTAGGACATTTTAAACCTATTTACAGAACATAATGGTCTGCCTGCATATAGAGACACCAGATTTGAAACATCTGTTTTCTTTCCTGAAGGAAAGGCACCAGTGGAATGGTGTCATATCAGTCATAATGCACTATCTTTTAGGACATTTTTACTCTCACTTTAATACTTTCATTTCCTTAAATTCCAGGCCCACATATATGATTTCACACAGCTCTATGAATTCTTAAATTATGTTTAATAGTTAATACCTTTGACTGAACTGTGCCTTTTGGTCTTTTTGTGTAATAAAAAGTGATAGTGTGTTCTCGAACAGTCCCTAGATTTCCCCGGTTATTCTGGAAATTATTTGCCACAGCTCTTTAAAGGGTGTGACACTTTCCCCACGTAAAATAAACTGACTCTGATGTTGTACAGCTGAGCAGAGTTTCTATTCTACCTGTTTGCTGCTTCCAGTGAGTTTACCCTGAATGGGAACATTACTACAGAAATCCCTGTACATTTCTATACAGCTACTAAGCTGTTATGCATTGCTTATGTTACTGTGCAAATGAAGAGGCCTCCTCTTGTTGTGCTTCCTTGTGGCTGTAGAAATGCCATCCATCATCTAGCCTTCAACTTAACTGGTTTTATGCTTTTTAAAATTTCTTTAATTTTTTTCTTCTTCTCCAAGGAATGTTAGCACTGGACAAGTTCAGTTTTGTGATAGATATCTTCATTTTACTTTCTGGAGTTATCAAAGTATTCTCTCATTTTTTTTTACTGTTCTGACCAGAACATTTTGAATCGATGCCATCTCTGAGTAGTAACACTACCTGATGAGTCTTTCTGCTGAAGGTTGAGGTGACACATTTCTATGTAGAAACCTTGTTTATCTTTATGAATCTTAAAATCAGTTTCTTTCCCAGATAAGTATACCAATTATATTGTTTTACTTTCTACATTTTGATCAATTATAGCCACACATTTTTCTTTTGTGAATGCAGCAACTTAAGGACTGTGAACAAAAATGAAATGGCAGCTTCTCCAAAGAACTGCACCATGGTGCAAATGTATCTATGGTAATAAGCCGAAATGGATATAAACACAAATCTTTAGAAAAAAACAAGTGATTAACTCTGATTTCGGCAACACACAGAAGACTTAATGTTTTTGAAAGTCCATGTTATCATTACTTTGGTTTTCCCTACTAAGCAGAATAACAGATCAAGAATAATATCTCCTTGTCTGAATAAAAGAATACATAAAAAATTAATACCTGATCGATATGCATTGACTTTCTGATCTATAGACAGCAAGAGTGATTAAATCTTTACAATGTATTTTGCTACTTTTGGTTATAATGTAGTAATAATATAACATGCCATTTATTTAGGTAAAAAAATGGACTTAAAAGGCTATAATTTTTTTCATTTTTATATATCTGCAGTGGAAATCTATGACGTATGTAAATATAGTTCAACATCATAAATGAAATAATGCAATTCCTTGTAGCTGTACTATGCAAGGGACCAGGCACACTTTTAATGTAGTTTGTCTTCACAGTATTCCATCTATCTTTGTAAAAACTATTTATAATCATGAACCTATTTTCATAACATGTGGACTTTACATTGATTTAAGAAAGATTCAGTTCTATCTTATGATTTTTGCCTCTTGTTTTACCCTGTTTAGCAAGATACACTACAGCCATTGTGGCATCCAGAGAGAAACTTCAGTGTTAGCAGTGTTAGCAAATACTTAACTTGCAATGAAGGTAAAGTGGGTTAGATGCTGAATTGGTATTTGTGCCTCTGCTGTTCTTCCAAACCTCCTGGTAATTATTTAATTTCTAAATACATGCAATTTCTGTCATGCCAAGATTAGAAAACAAATTAAATGAAGGGCTGGTGAATCAATTGTATTAAAAAAAAAAACAAAACAAAAACACAAAAACTTTTAATGAGATTTTCAAAAACTAATGTGATTAACATTCGGCATGTAAAACTTGACCAAAATGGCAGATTTTCTTATTCAGTGTAAGATAGACAATTGGCTCTGCCAGTGTTATTCCATTATATACCAAAGAATGTCTTTATCAAAAACTAATAATCACCAAGAAATTGGGTTGAATGCTTACCTTCTCCCCTGTTATATAGAAAAGACACAGGCTAGATAAGGACCTTATAAAATGAAGAGTGGAAAAGAATAAGGGATAACAAAAAGTAAAAAAAAAAAAGAGAAATAATCAAGTCTGCATTATATTATCCTTTCTGTAGGTGGCAATTGACTAAGTAACAACTGTCTGAATTTGGGTTTTTATAATTTTTATAATAAAATAACATTACGGATCAAATTCTTTTTACTTCCTGATACCACATAGGTGGTGTGTTTACTTTCTTTTTCTGAATTGTTATTCAGTTTTTCAGAAAAGATGGTAGAATCTGGTCTGAGGTCTGCCTTTGAATAGTAGAGAATACCTATAAGAAAATTACTACATTAAGGAATAGATCTGTCATTTTTACAGTGTTCTCTAACACACACATTAAGCATACCGTCAAACCTCATTCTGCTCATCTTTCCATCCGGTGACAAAATGATAATCTTTTCCTCTTTCACTTCCACTTTAGCACTACAGTAAACTGCACTGTGACTTCAGACACTGAGATGTCAAACTACAGTATATTAAGCTGGACTGTGAATGAAGATGAATGCATGTCTCAGCAGAAGGGTCAGGCATAGGAGACAAATTAGAGATTGTTTTTCCTTTTTTTGGCAGCAGATTCTGCCCTCTGTTTTCACAAGGGACCTTATAGATGGAATTTAGTAACATGAAACTAGAGAATTATGGTAAATCAAGCCCATGGAGTACCATCTCACTTTTCCTCACACAGAGGGTCACTTGTACAGGGTAACTTTAATGAACTCAGTAAGGAAGGCACATTCTGGTCTTTAATATATATGAATACTTATTGTAGATGTAGGAAACTATGTGTGACATGAACAGGACATGTTATGGAGGAGATCAAAATAATAGATAAATGGAACTCTTGAGAACTTAAAACTCAATATGCTGAAACAAATTTCCATAGCAAAATAATCTGTACACTCAGGGGGGTGGAGGAAGAAAGTTGAATATAGATTTTCCTAATTAGTGAAATATCATATTTTTCTCAAAAAGTTTTAGAAACTTCAGAGTAGATTTTGACACTTATACTCTCATTTTCTAGTAAGGCTGTTAATGCAGGAGACAGTAATTGTATATGTAGATTGATCTTTGCTTAAACCCCTGTATTTTTTCACTAATACACCATTTTTACTGAGAACTTCATCTAAGTACATGTTTTGAACTGCTTTTTATGGAAAAAAGTTAATGTTTGAAAAAAGGAAATAAAAAAGGATACAAGACAGGAATTTTGCCTTGCTTTTGTTAGGATGAAAGGTATTTTACATTTGGCTGAAGTCACAGAATTTTGCTTCATTCAGTTTAAAGAGTGATTGAAGAACAGACATCTTTGTAAACTATCCCTGAGGTTCTCTCATCTGATTGTTTCAACCCTTAAAAGTCTTTGAGAGTGTTTCCAGTTGTGATTTGAAGTTGTGCCGTCTATTTTACATAACAAATTTTGGTTTTGTCTCATTCAGTGCTAGTGATGGTGCTAGGTTTTAGAGTCTGTTCAGAGCAAAATTTAGTAGAACTTGAGAAATAGGATATAAATGCCTGACAGCAAATTTTTAAAGATGCATACCTACTTTTACTGATCTGTATATTTATTTTTTTCCCTTAGATTTTTCTGCTTTACAGATGAATTTATATGACTTAGTCAATTTCTAAACCTATGTTTTATATTTTAAAATCTTTGTCAATTGTTTTTACTGTCTTCCTTAAATGTAGGTCTGCAGAAAATCTAAACCATTGTCTTGATACCCATTACTACTAAAACTAAAATGCTCTCAGTATATTTATTTAATATATAGAAATAAAAATAACCACACAACCTGACAGAAATGCAGAATTATTTTCTATCTTCCTATGCTTTGTCCATTTTAGGAGCTATTCTAAGCTACTAATTTTCCTTTATCTGGTTACGTATATGAAATATACACTCCAGTGATGATGTTGAATTTATCAGATAATTGTATTACCATGATTGTTTATAAATTGTATGTGTATGTGTGGAGTGGGGAGATGCATTGTTGTAACCAAGGGAACAAACTCTTTTTTGGTATACCGCGACAGCAGCAGAAAGGTAATAGAGAACCATATTTCTGTCACAAAAAAACTATTCATGCTGCTCAGTATACCTTCCACTTGATGTCCTGTATTTCTGCATTTGCCTGGTGTCTTTTGGGTTAAATTATAAGGACAAGTCTTTAGAGTACTTTGTACATGGAAATAAATTATTTCATGCATATATTATAAATACATTGGTATATGATGCTCTAGTTTGGAATAAATAATTATTTATGCAGTAAAATGGTATAACACTTAGTACTTTGTTGGTTGTTGGCCGGATATTAAAACACCAATTTTTGGCATCTGGCCCTTACTACAAGAGATTCTGGTTGGATAAAACCAACCTTTGTGTTTTGAGGTACATAGTCTTTGGTAGTTAAATGTGGATGAGGTTGAAATAATTATTATAGTTTGAAGAGTATTTTGTGTGTCTTAACCAAAGTTTCTACATTATTTTATGCTACTGAGCATTGGATTGATTTATATAAATATCAGTGATGACTATTTGAGGAAATGGCTAGTGAATTACTTATAGTACCAAGGTATGAGTGGGTTTTGCAATATTTTGGGTTTGGGTTTTTTGAGTCTTTTTGTTTGTTTTGGTTTCATTTTGAGCAGCTGAGAAGGCAATGAAATATGATTTTAATTCACAGGTTAGATGAGCTGGAAAGTTTTGTTTTGTTTGGTACATAAAATGCAATGTGCCTACTTGGTGGTGAACAGGCAGAGTAATGAGTAGACAAGAACATTCCTTGGTTGGAGTCTAACAGACTTACAAATCTCTGTACACAGACAGGCCACCAAGGAAAGTTCCTTGGCTGGAGTCTAACAGACTTACAAATTTCTGTACACAGACAGGCCACCAAGGAAAGGCAGAGACCTGCACCTTATTCTCATGGCTCATAAATATATACAGTGCAGATGGAAAGCATGAGCTAGTCTGAATAGCTAGTAGAAAGTTTCAAAGTTCTAGCAGAGACTGAGAAGTTATCAAGGTCAGCACAGACATGGTAATATCTTAAAACCTCAAACTTTTGGAGACCTCCTGGGAATAATACGCAGGTATGAGAAGACAACCTAGTCTATGTAGAATGAAACTGAAACAGAAATCAGGAAAGACAGGAAAAGATTTCAATGTAACTTCATTTAAGACAAACCAAAACAATTAGTGGGTTATATTGTGGTAGACAATTGATTTGATCATTTTAGGTCTAAACCTGAAATATGTGTCATTGGTTATGAACAGAAGAAGATATTTATGACATGGATTGAATAAAATATGAAATAACAAAACAGAAATCATCCATGATTTGTTTCATTGTTGGTATTCCAGTTCACCATGTAGTTTGGACAGTGTGATTTAGAATGGTGGGGTCAGAGAAATAGGTCCAAAAATTTTTTATTTTTTTTTCCCCTTTCCCCTCATGACATTTTTGCTTGTCATATGCTCTTGATAGAAGAGATATATCCTGGGCAATTCCATTTTCTACTTGTGGTCACATGATGGACAAGATATGCTTGGAAAAACTGGACTCCACAGATGAGAAATATGCAATTAAGTATAACAATATTGCAAAATCAACCAATAATTATAATTTTTACAGAGTACGAGATCAACCAGGACAAGAAGCGCAGGCAGCTAGTTAACGTCCTCTTCAGTTTGTATCACTCCACTACAGTGGGAGTCTGGATTGGCACCGCATACCTGCGATCACCTTGAGTAGCCACTGGATGTCACTGATGATCCACACAAAATCATCTTAACCCTTTGAGCATTATCTTGCAGTGCATGGAAGAGTCAGGAAAAAGGGCAGTCCTATGACCTTGGGGATTTGAATTGTCTAACACCAACATCTGCAACCACAGATAAATAAGAAACTGTCAAAAGACATAGAGATATGATCAACTGCGAGGCACTCAATGAGTTAAGATACTTCAAAGTACTATTTGAATGTGAGATGATAGCTACTTATGACTCTTAAAAACATGCTATCAAGTCTTCCAAATAACGTTTCAATAGATAACCACCTAGGTGGGAAGACATCCCTCTTTAATATTGGACTTTTTACAGTGCAAGCTGACTGGAAATGCAGTGTTTCTTATTTAAATATTTCAACAACTCTGGGATCCTTCTGGAAGGACTTCAGGAAGACTTTCCCCTACCTGGGGATTCTAAATTGTCTTAGCTGGTTGATGAGAAATAAATCATATTTCAGCATGTTTCTGCTCTCTGAAAGATAAAATTCCCAATGGCAATCCATAGGAGAGAAGTAGGTATCTACCTGCCATAGCAAGAAAAGTACTGGAAAGAGAACAACATCAAACATAAAGTATTTATATTCACCAACATGTTTTTTCATATAATTGGCAAATTCACAATAGTGATGAACCGGTTCTTTCTGTACTTTGCTAGTAAATAGATTAAGTGAGAAGTGCACTTGTCTATTATAGAAATGAGGTTCAAAAGAGGATTATTCAATGTTTTTGTGTCATCGCATTCTGTCTGGACTTAAAAGGCTTTCAGGTTTTTTTTCCCTTCATGACAGAAGATTTTTTTCTTCCTCAAGCAGCAATCATCGTCTTGAGAAATCTGTACATCAATTAATTAGCTTTTTTCCTCCAACATTTCAACTTAATACTTTGCTTGTCGTGTGATGCCAATGTATCCCTTTGTTCAAGGATGGTATAGAGATAGTGATCAGACCTTTTAAAGACTCATTTACAGATAGAATTAGACATAGCACAATGAGCTCTTTTCATTGATACGGTTTTAGATAGCTCATTAGCTATACGCTGGAAGCCAGTTGAGTCTCTAAAGAAAACTGTAGTGTATTCTTTCGTTATAAGTGTACTTAGCTGCCCTGTTGTAAGTGAAAAATGATGTAAAATGTTGCAAGCTGATAGTAGTTTGTCTATATAAGCAACTTGGAAGCTAACAGGTGATGGTCTAGGAATCAGAATGTTGGTCGGGAAGTAAATAAAAATTATGTTATTTGAAATCTTAGCTTTATTGTACTGTATTTCTCAATCAGCTTCATCATCTTATCTCTGGCTTTAGGCAACAGCTATAGAAAAATAAAAGCCAGCCTCGAACTTGTGCTCTAATATAAAGTGTAACTAGGAGCCCATGAGGCATGTTTCGGTCCGCATTGAAGTATTCTGGCCTTCATGGAGAAAGATTATTCCTCAGAGTATATGATTCAACAGTATTAACATCATTTAGCTAATAAACTAAATTACTACTACTGATTATAAAACTAAATTGTTGTAAAAAATAAATAAGGTCTTCAGGACTCCTTCCAGCCAGTGCTCCCCTTGCAGTGTATTCTGCCAGATAGCTACATGCAGTATAACGAGAAGTGAAACCTTCATCTATCTTGTGATGAATAATTGAATTGTTTGTTAATGAGTGAAATAGTGCAGAGTCACCTGTTTGTCAGGTCTTGTATCTGAATACCACTTTTCCATCTACTGGAGTAAATCCTGATGTAGGTGAACTGGGACCTGAAAATGACGGGAGATACTGTGTATTTGAGTTAGTTGCTTCAGCTGGCTCATTCGTTTTTGTTCAGATGAGAAAGAAGAGCTCCCATGGAGGGTTAGTGATCAAGTCCTGGTGTTCACAATGTAAGTTTCACATGGGGTTTTGATTTGGTGAAGTTTTGCTTCACACCTGCTCTAGTTTTTGGTCATGTTGACTGAATGTCCATTAACAACTGAAACACACGAACTATATATTCTTAGACACATAACTTGACTTCCTTTAACAGGAATTGAACTCATGTGCTCAAAGACAGCTCCATGATGGAAATCAGAGCACAGAAGATGAAGATTCTTTCAGGCTACACACTTAATGATGTGCTTATAAACTGAATCAAAAAGCTAATGGGGACCCACTGTAAGAGCACTATAAAACTTTAAAGAGATTGTCCAGTAAGTATAGCTACTGTATATGCCTTCCTATCTCTATTTTAATTTATAAAAAATAAATATTGCTACATCTATTGAGAATACAATAAAAAAGATATATTCTGTTATGTTTTCCTTTTTATTTTTGTTTCTTTGTTTGTTTGCTTTTCAAATTCAGTAGCTAGAGCCACAGGTAACAGAGTCAGAATCACATTTACATCCTGACACTGACTTATTTAATGGTTACAGGTAAGAAATTTAGAGGAGCAGAAACTGGAAATGAGAATTTTATTTTGTCTTCTGTGAAGCACTCCAAGGTGGCAAATCCTTTTCCCTGTACGCTGCTTTGTAGGCTTTGATGTTGTACGATACAGTCAAACCCATGACATTATATTGAAAAGCAAATAAAAATTTGTAAAGCTGTGAAAGAGATTCCTGTTCATGCTTAAAGAAAACAAAAAACAAGAACAAACCTGCCTCGGCTTCTGAAAGGAAACAGAAATTCCTCATAATTTTTTCCCAGAGCAAATATTTATAGAATAACTGCCAATGTGTGTGTGTCAAGAGATTACCATACATATTTGGAAAAGAATATGAATAGAGAAAATGAAACTACAGAAATAGTATGAGCACTTACAAACTGTGGTGACAGATTTATTAAACTGAGACCAGAGAAAGAAAAATGAGTCAGAGTACATTTAAAAACATCTGTGCAATTGGTGATTCTTTTCATAGGCTGTTTAGTACAGGACAGAAATACACAAAACCAGAAAATGTAAATGCAGCAGGAAGTATACCCTGGGACTTTCCTTCTCAGAGAGGCCTTTGCGTAGACAGTAGTGCTTGCTTTGTGCTCATACACCCCTAGTCTATTTCAAGGTACCAGGGAATATTCATGTATTATTCCAGACTGAATCAAAATTATTTGAAAGTGTTTCCTTCACACCAGGATAGCCTGTACAGTGGTGAGGTGAGGTCTGAGTCTTCTTAGGCAGTGGAAGAATCTGAATTCAGTAGTCCCTGAGTTCACGCACTAGCCACTGAACTATCATTTACCAGGGAAGGATGGTGAAAGCTCCATTGTCACCACCTTGTTAGAAGGAAGAATCACTTTTTCTACATTTCGGTGCTAACCTCCAGGAGAAGATGAAAGGCTGTGTAGCAAGTGCTTTTAATAAAGGAAGGAAGACCCAGAGATGAGCTGCACTTAAGGCATTCCCTTTCATCTAAGTTCCCTTCTTTTCAGCTTAGATGTCTCTACACACCCATGCTGATGGTTGCAGACATAATTTTGAGGGACCTAGTTCCCTCAATGCAATGTCTGGGGAACCCAGTTCTCTAAATGACTGTAGTGAACTCTATTACTGGTGGTCAACCATCTTACCTGCTGTATAGGTTTACTTTATTAAATTAAACATAGAAACCAAGGACTGAACAGTAGTGTATTTGGAAGCAGAAATGGTTTTTTCCCTGTCAGTTTTGCTTTTTTATTCATATTGGATGCTTGTTGTGCAAAATGCAGCCTTTTACAGAATAGTTAATTTTGCATGTCTTGATCTCCACATTGGGGCTTGAATGTAACATCTTAGGAGACAAAAGCTCAGAATTTTTAAGTTATCTGCTGTGATTTTAGTAGCAAAAGTTTTAGATTTTGCCTTTTGAAGAACCAGCAGAACATTGAAACCCTTTCAAAATCTCACCCTGAGGGTGTAGCAAGAATCTGCAGTCTTTAATACTGAACAGTGCACTGTTGGATTGTCCAACATTAGAAATTTAAATTAGCATAGAAATTAACTCAGAATTGTTTTGTCAGATGAGTCAAAGGATGCAAAACACAACACATGCCATTTTTATGCTTTTATATCAGGTTTATGCTTGCTATGGGAAGGCAAAAAGCTTGTGATCCAGCAAAAAGCCTGCCAGTATGTACCCAAACATTTTGAACTAATATGAGATGACAAAGTGAGTTTATACTCACATAGCTGACAGAGAGAGGGAGAAGCATTTTCTGTCATGTGACAGCAGCATTTTTTACCTAGTGCTAGCTACCTTAGAGATGAGCTGGCTACATCATTCAATTGCAGCCTGAGTCTCTCAGGCTCTGCCAACATGATGTTTAGTAGGTGAGTACAGGTTTTGCCTGTGTGAGCTCTGTGTGAGTAGAATGGGATCCAGCTGTAAACTTGCAGTTGTACAGATTCTGCTGTCCTGGTTTTGATCATGAACTATCAGATCCTGTTAGGAACCTAGGTTGGTTTAGGCTCAAACCCATGCAAACAGGCTGCACGCTGTTTGAACAGATTATAATATTGCAGAGGGAGTTTATATTTACTTGGAGGGGGGGAAGAAAAAAGGTTAAAGCTTGCATGTCACTGCAAAATGTTGCCCAGACACACATTTAGGCAAAGCCTGAAGTGTACTCAAAAATATCTTTTGTGACTCATCTGTCTGAGGGAAGGCCAAAACCATAAAGCCCCTAACTCAAAACTCTGTGTAAGTTTTGAACATTGTCATCTGCTTGCTCTAGTGCTAAAGTATATATATATGTGCCAAAGCCTACTCGGATGATCAAAACCTAATTTATCTGTCTATTTGCATGTGACATTTTGCACTTGCACACAAAGAAAAGCAGGACTGAGCTCTCTTTGAAAGAGCAACTCTTTGTGGTTGCAAACCAGGGCTAAAATGAGTGCTAAAGTGAGTGTAAATCAATAGCCCTTGCGTGTTAACTTATGACTGCAACAAAGGTGGCTTTCCTAGGTTTACAATCAGTACCCCAGGTATCTCTGTTGTAGACTACTGTATTGCCTGCTTGTTCTGACTCTACTTATGGATCCACTATATGTACCCCTGACAGAGATCAGCCTTCTAGTGACAGTGGCTCCCGTCTGCACAGTCAAAAAGTGAGTGCTTTATAGATAAGAAGCTAAGAGTGGAATATTGGAAAGAATAGCAGAATCAGAATTTCTGCTTCAAAAAGTGCTTACTAGTTTGTTTAATCTGGAATTTTTAAAGGTGGTTGAGGATGTTGGACTCTCCTAAGCTTACTGAAAGTCATCTGCCTCTGAAAGTCTTTGGAAGTCCTAACTTTAGCAAAACTGTCACCCTCTATGTTTATTTGTGTCTCAGTACAGTAAAACTGTGCATGTAACTAAACAGTGTGGCTTCATACAGCACTTCAAGCTTCTCTTTCC
>NW_008675383.1:83931-106757 GCF_000695815.1 Acanthisitta chloris
TTTTTTCATAATTTAGAACAAAGTCTTCCAATAAGTGACCCTATTAAAGTCATAACTTGCTTGCTCAAAAATAATCTTGCCAGGAAATGATACACTGGTTTTCTGAGCAAAGCATAGCTCTAGTGCTAGACTTCCATCAGGTATTGCCAGTTGTAAACAGAAGTAAAGCCTACTGCTAGCTGGCATTCACTGCTAAGTCTTACACTTGTCTCAGATGTCGTCTCAGACCAATACATACCTGCCTTTGAACCTGTGTGCAGTCTTACTGACTTTAGTGTGAAGCTCTTGAACCTGTGTGCAGTCTTACTGACTTTAGTGTGAAGCTCTTCAGTCTGGAGGATTAACATGTAAAACCCATTGACTATTTAAGTGGGATCTGCTGAGTCTTCTGTTGCCCTCTGAGAGAGTAAGCAAGTGTAACTTCACTAGGCTATGATTCCTAATTTATCCATATAATTAAACTCATTAGGCTGAATGTGAAGTCTTTTAATATCCTCCATATCTCTCCATGTATATTTAACTGTGCCTAATGTAACTGTCCTGATCAGAGTTAAGGTTTCTGAAATTCTAAAAGAAATAGTGACGAATGAATGATATCTCTGTTTACCAGTCATAAGATATCTTCTTTTAGAAAACAAGTTTGTTGCTGTCATGGAAAGCAACACCTTAGAAGTGAAGTTCTTCACTGTCATCCAGTAGATCTCTCTTCATATTCTCTTATCTCACGGCAACCTATCTCTTTATCTTTAACAGCTTAGAAAGCAAGTGTACCTGAATATTTTGGTGTCACTTTTTGGAAGCTTTCTGCAGCCTTCTATGTGATCCATGTCATCCACAAATACAAGGAGTTCTTGATGAGGTGAAAGACTAACAGTTTTACAGAATACATCCAGAGTACATTTAAATTGCACACTGCATCTCTCTCTAACAGGACAAGGGAACATTCATAGAATCATAGACTCATTGAGGTTGGAGGAGACCTCTAAGATCATCAAGTCCAACCATCAACCTGCCACTCTGCTGTAATTCTGAAGCACAGGCATTTTAGGATGTAGTTACAGGCACTACTATATATTCAAACTTAATGAAACACTTCAGAGAGACCCACTAAAGTCTCCCATGGTGAAGGAATGTAACAGGAAGAACCATTAAGCATGGGACACTTGTTTTCCAAGATTTGAGGTCCTTCCTTAATAAAAATTTGTGGTGATAGCTATGACAAGATTTAGAAACAAAATTCAAGAATATTTGAACTTTAGCATTTTTAAAATAAAATATTCTGAATGAAGAAAAAGGAGGTGGAATATTGAGAATGACACAATGATTTTGTACTACATTGATTTTTTTGCAGGTAAATAAAAGTATTTTAGTTTTACTGAATAATTTTCATTTTTTATTTACAGAAGTAATGTGTTTATATGATCAGGAAAATGAAAATTAGTTATTCTCAGAATTATAATCTTAGTACTCCCATTTCATTTTGGGCAATTACCATTTCAAAGATCATTTTCATAGCATGAGTAATTTGCTTACTGTAACTTTGTCATTAATAAACACAGATGGACCATAAACTGATCCATAATATATCCCCATCCATGACAGATTTGACCTGAAATGGCTTCAGACTAGACAGGCTAATCTGACCTATCTGAGGACCCTACTTCACAAGTAAGAGCTGGAATAACTACATCTGATCTTACTTTTTGTGCTTTTTGTAATCATAACTGATTTGTAGTGAATCCATATTGTATCTTAGTGGTAAAACCAATTTGGAAGTTTTACAGTTTCACAGTCCTAAGAGATGTTGAATCTTTCATGCTGTACAGTTGCCAGGAAGACTTCAAGCATCACCATATCTCTAATAAGAAGAGAATAGCACCTTGGAAGTACAATGGGAAAGTTCCCGAATCTTTGTCTGCTTTTCTCGAGCAAGATTTTTACTTCTTGTCAGTTACTATTTCAGGTGATCTTTTCTGTAGACAGAGAGTGCCTGCATATCTCTCCAACTATATAAATAATTCCAATAATTAGAAAAGATTGACTGGGAAACTTGACAGCTCTTAAATTCTACTGGATAAACCTGGATATGCTGTTCTATATCTTCTGCTAACTTTTATATATGTTTCTTTTTTTACCAGTTAATTTTTATACCTAACATTTATGCCTTTTTATACCTCCTACTCTCCTTTTTAGTATTCTTCTAACAATTACAGTTGTAGAATTTACTCATTTCTTTATGATCTTTGTTTCTTGAAAACTTGCTCTCTTTGTAACTTTCAGTTTCATAATTTCTTCACTACTCCACTTATATCAGGACAAAGTAGCTTGTCTTGTCTTGGCTCTCTTATGTATATAAAAAAAAGAAGGGATAAAAAGAGACCTGCAGGAGGTGGAAGAGAGGACAAAATGTACAGGAAGTTAGGGACATGGTTAGGGAAGCCAAGGCCCAGTTGGAATTGAGCCTAGCCAGGGACATTAAGGATAACAGGAAGGCCTTCTATAGGTATGCTACATGCAAAAGAAAGACTAGGGACAATATGGGCCCTCTCTATAAGGAAACAGGAGACCTGGCTACCCTGTACAAACAGAAGGCTGAGGTTCTCAATAACTTCTATGCCTCAATTTTCAACAGCAAGTCCTCCAGCCACAATTCCCAAGACAAGAAACGCAGATGTAGGGACTGGGAGAAGGAAGCCCCCGAGCCCACTGTAGGAGACGATCAGGACCAAGTCCGTCTAAGGAACCTGAATGTGCATAACTCAGATAACATTCATCCTTGGGTCCTGAGGGAACTGTCGGATGTAGTTGCTAAGCCACTATAATTTTTGAGAAATCGTGGCATTCTGGTGAAGAACTTGATGACTGGAAAAAGGGAAATATAACCCCCATTTTTTAAAAGAGGAAAGCAGAAGACTTGGGGAAATATAGACCAGTCAGACTCACCTCTGTGCCAGGCATGATCATAGAGCAGATTCTCCTGGAAACTATGCTTAGGCACATGAAAAGCAAAGAGGTGATTGGTAACAGCCCACACGTGTTTACCAGGGGCAAATCATGCCTGGAAAATTTGTTTGCCTTCTGTGATGAGACCACAGCATTGGTAGATAGGAGCAAAGCAACTGACATTGTCTGCCTGGACTTATGCAAAGTGTTTGTCACTGTCCCGCATGACATTCTTGTCTCCAAATTGAAGAGACATGGATTTGATAGATGGATGACTCAGTGGATAAACAACTGGATGGGCAGTCACACACACAGAGTTGTGGTGAGCAGCTCATTGTCCATGTGAAGGCCAGTGACGAGTGGTGTCCCTCAAGGGTTGGTGCTGGGGCCAACATTGTTCAATGTCCCTGATGTCAACATAGACATTGGCCTGAGCGCACCCTCAGCAAGTTCACTGATGACACCAAGCTGTGTGGAGCAGTTGACATAGTGGAAGGAATTTATGCCATCCAGAGAGACCTTGACAGGCTTGAGAGGTGGGCTGATGACAAGCTCATGAAATTCAACAAAGAGAAGTGCCAGGTGCTACATCTGAGTCATAGCAATTGCAGGCACACCTGCAGGTTGGGTGGGGAAGTAATTGAGAGCAGCACCAAGGAGAAAGACTTGGGCATGATGGTGGATGAGAAACTGCAGTGTGCACTCGCAGCCCAGAAAGTCAACCAAATCCTGGACTGCATTAAACGGTGCATGGTTAGCAGGTTGTAGGGGGTGATTCTCCTCCTCTACTCTGCTCTCGTGGGACCCCACCTGGAACACTGCGTACAGTTCTGGTGCCCTCAAAATAAGAAGGACATGGAGTTGTTTAAGCAAGTCCAGGGGAGGGCCACAAAGTTGATAAGACAATTGGAGTGGTGACAGGCTGAGGAAGTTAGGGCTGTTCAGCTTGGAGAAGAGAAGGCTGTGTGGAGACCTCATATCAGGCTTGCAGTATCTGAAGGGGCCTACAGGGAAGCCAGAGAGGGACACTCTGTTAGGAACTGCAGTGATAGGGTAAGGGGTAATGGGTACAATTTGAAAGAGGGGAAATTCAAATTAGGTATCAGAAAGAAGTTTTTCCAGTGAGGATGGTGAGACACTGGAACAGGTTGCCCAGGGAAGTAGTAGATTCCCCAACCCTGGCAGTGTTCAAAGTCAGGTTGGATAAAGCCTTGAGCAGCTTGGTCTAGTGTGGCGTGTCTCTGCCAATGGCTGGGGGTGTTGGCACTAGATGATCTACAAGGTCCATTTTAACCCTTTAACAATCTATGAATCAATCTATAAAATGCCCTAGGTAAAATGTTCTGAAGGGAAATGTTTGCCACAATTATGATTAAAAATAAATAAGCTCAATTCAGAACTTGGGGAAAGTGCAGGAAAGATGCCAAGCTGTCAACCCTTCAGTCTCCAGACCTGTTTTTACTTGCAGTATAACAATAGTAATGGAACTTTTCCCACTCTTATTCCTTGAAAAATGTGTCTTATCCTACTTGCACGGTAACTTTCTCCACATTAATTAAATCCTTGTCATCTCAGCTAGGGTTTGTAACAGAATCATTGTTACTGGTGGTATTATTCAACATGGAAACTTCTGTACCAGCGATTTGACTGAGATCACTGACTTGTTGGCATACTATCCCTATACTTTTATAAATTTTGATGTATCGTGTTTTCCTCAAGAGTGAATAGTAAAATGTGCAGGTATTGTATTGGTTTTAGCTCCATCAATACTATGCTATAAATAACAGGCTGGTAATAAAATTATTATTGCAAAATATCACAGAGTAGGTAAAACACTGAGGTTGGAAATATTATCATGGAACAGCATTTCACTGCAGAAAGAAACATTCTCTGCATTTGTCACACTCAGTAAAGGAGTTGATAGCCAAACTTATCTTAAATTTTCAGACTTCAGGAAGTCCACACCTTCCATAATCACAACAGAATAATAATATAATAAATCAGTTTTATGAGTCCTGTCTCTATTAAATCATGTGAATAGTAATTAAATTGTGCAATGAAGGAGTCACTGAATTCAATTTCAACAAAAATCATCTTCCTGTTCTCTTTCAGGAAAAAGATTAGGTTTAGAGGTGAGAAGTAAATGGAGCGAGATAAAAAGGAAGGGTGTCCCTCACACTGTTTTCAACTGTGTTTTTCACCATTTGACATAGAAGGATATTTAGAGTGCTGAAAATGAACCGTGTGTGGGCAAATGAAAAATAGTGCTTGTAATCTAGAACCTGAAAAAAGTAGAAATCTAAGCTTTGGTAATTAGCTGTAGGGTAGTAAGAGCCATGACAGGTGATTATTGTAGATGTTCATGTGGGTCAACTCCAGCTGAGCTGCTCACATTTTAAAGAAGGCAGTCTCATTCCATTCAGGTTATTTCTCAATACTTATTAAACACATTTCTTCCATCTCAGCACCCAGCCTGCTAGAGAGGTGTGTATGTCACATGAAAACACTGCCAAGTAGGCACTAATTGGTGCCCCAACTGGCAATCTCAGAAGACAGGCCAAAATAGGAGACTGAAATACTTTCCAGGTCAGCTCAAAGGCACTTCAGGGCAAACACAGAAATCTCACAGTACTCCTGCCTGTGTTTGCATCTTTTCCAGCACAGCCAGACCAAAGCTTTTAATGACTGCAAGCTATTCCTCTCTGAATAATTGTTTTAACAAAAAATACCAAGTTTCTTTACCATTTGAGCCATGGTTCTCACTGAAACCAGATTCTTTTGCACACACACATGCCTATATATGTATCCACTGCTCTATCTTGTGTGCAGAATTATGTCAAGAAGTAGAACTTTACAGCAATAGCAAATAAATTTAACTCTAAAAGTGTGTCAGCAAACCTGAGCCTATGTGGACACTGATCCTACTAACTGTGATAAAATGAAATCTTAATTCTTCAGAGGTAGCATTTCAGTTCCAAAAATAATAATTTTTTTTACAAGCAGACACTTTGAATGACTGTTGCCTAAAGGCCTTTGTTTCATTTGGTGGTTATATGTTCATTATTACTGTATTGCCACTTTTTCACCTATACCTACATGATTAGTTCATTTCAGCACAGGGACAATGAGTAGAAGCGTGACCTGTTGTTATTCAGTTGGAAGTAGGGATTTCCTTTAGTCTGAGGACAACAAATGATAGTTATCTTGACCTCCTGCCAGAGGTCTATATGTCAGTTTGCATTGGCTTCTGAAATGAGTTTTATTCATTTGTCAGACTGACTTCTGATATTCCTAGCGGTTTGTATAACAATAGGGAATAACTGTTTACACAGGGAATGATGTTAACACCTCATCCTCCTGATCCAGTTACATTAATGTGACTTAAAAAACATCAAAAGTCTCAAGTGTTATTTTGCTGTAGCTCTATCAGAAAAGCCATTTATTTTGAACTGGGTGTTTTCTTGTGTGTGTGTGGGGGGGTTACCCCTTCACTATGGTGGGGTTTTTTCAGTGTTAGAATTTTTTGACACCATCTTATTTTCTCCCACCCTCACATCCTCTGAGGAAGGAAGTTATAGAGAAGTCTGGTGGGCATCTAGCATCCAGCCAGGGTCACCCCACCACAGTCCCACCATGCCTCAACATGCTCCTTTACCATGATTTTCACCATGGGCTACAGAGGAGTCAGCTGATAAGCACAGTTCTGTTAATTTACCCTATAACAGATGTTAAATTCAATTTCGGTATGCTGGTGAAAAGATCTGTGCAAAACCCACTTTATTAGATAGTCTTTTGCTGAGACAGGCAATTTCTTGTTTGTTACTTGAATGCTCTGTTTCAGTGTTCAGAAGTTAACAAGTCCTTGAAAGTGAAGACTAGAGACAGTCATTGGTTTCTTTCAAGAACTCTGTAGTGATGTAATTTTTTAAGGTCTTATGTCAGTGTCTACCTTGAAACTACCATGAAACTGTTGTGAAATAGACTGTCATTACCCCATAAAGATTCTATAAATAAAGCTATTATATACAAGTACAGAACGGATGAAAATTGTATCTCTTCAGTACAGCTTCCTCTGCTATTGATAAAATTGCAAGCCCTTTGGGTACAATTTAATAATGAAATGACTTTCCAGGAAAAGTAAAAGAAAGAAATAGGAATTTTTAATGCTTGAAGTAATTGTTAATCTATTTTTGTTGGAAATCTTTTTTAATGTCTTTTTGTTTTACAAATAACAAATGCAGTACAACTTGTAAGATGGTTTAGTAGAAAGAGGCAATTTGAGCTTTAGTTTACTGTTTTGAGTTCTACTTAATGATTTGTTTTCAATAGAAGAGAAAAAAATCTTATTTTCACCGTAATGAAGGCAGTAGAGCTATTCAAATATTCTTTCTTCAGTATGCTTGTCATCAGTGCAGTGTTAAGGGTCCATTTTCATTCCAATAGAAGCAAGAAGAGAATGAATCTTCCTTTCTTCCTACTGCTGCAATAATACCAGGTAAAGCTCTTGCCCTGTCTCCTCTGGTTCCAGATTTCCAGCTTTTCAATTAAAATGTATGGCCAAGGGAGAAAGAGAAGAGAATGGATTGTTAACCATGGTAATTATGTGACTCATTCATTTCTGATTACTTCAGTTCTGTCTCTCATTTATCCCAAGTGTTGGGCACAGTTTTCCTCATCACTTGTCTTTCAGGAATTGATGTAAAGTATGTCTCAATTTCTGCTTTGTTGTATGGGCTACCCTGTTGCTTCTTCCTGGTTTAGCATTTACTTTGAACATGCCAATTTCCACCTCCAGTTTAGTGTGACAAAAGAGAAGTGCTTTATTTACTCGACACCTTTGTTATTCTCCTGCTTCAAACTTTCTAATTCCTCATTCATTGAAAAGGCACAATGCATTTGACAAGTCACATAATACAAATAAGAAATAGTGAATGATGAACAGCAAATGGAGGTACACTTTATTGTCATTTACCTTAAAACCTCTTTTTACCACTCCAGCATTACAAAAGGATCTCAGAATCATAGAATGCACCAATTTTGAGGTTCCTTTCAGCTGACAGATGGGTGGAAGGGAGCTCATTATAAATAGGTGTGAACAAACAACCCCAAAAGAAAAGTAATTCAGTCCATTTACAAGTATGTATGAATAATATATGAGCAACTTAAGCTCACTTTTGCAAAACATTAAACAATTGTATTACGCGTCACATTTGTCACTAGCAATTTCTCTCATACTTACAGAATGATAAAGTTTGAAGGCAAAAATTATGAGACTTATTATGAAATGAATAAGATGCATATCATTTGGAGATGGCACTTCTATAATTACTATGGACACTGATATCTGTGAAGTGCTTTGATGGGGACTGTATACATAGAAAAAGAGACAATCTATTACATCCTTTATACTGACTCAGAGGTCACAGACCATGTTGTCCCAAGTCTCCATTTAGTCAGATACAGTGAAGGTGCAGGTCTAAGGGAATTTTTTGGGATTTGATATAGATCTAGGCTTTGGTAATGGAGTTTGCTGCTTCCTAATATGGTATCAATGAAAATGAACCCCCAAGAACTACCTCTTAGCTGAAGACTGGCACAGCATGGCAGGCTGTAGTCTCAACTTGCACTGCACATAGTTGAAAAGACAAAAATCATGGTCAACTGTTCTGCTTCTAAGGTTGTGGGAGAGAAATGCCTGTTCCCAGTCTTCAATACTGAATCACTGCCATTCCCTAGAAATATTTCATGATTCATTTTCTCATAAAACTGAGGTAACATATCTGACAGTATAGTTGTTTCATGTGTTCTGGGTCACACACACACGTTTCTTTCAAAGCCCTCTTCTCCCCTTCTCAATTGCTTTGTCATTCCAACTTGTCTTATGGAAAACCCAGGAAACATGTTAAAAGCATGTTCTTCTGAGTCAGGGGTCAGTTGAACACCAAATTGTTCAAAATGCATGTGAGCATTTCCTTTATTCATTAACTTTTTGCATAAGTTGGTAGTCATGAAATGTCATAAAGCACCTCTTCAAGTTTAATACATTTCCATTAAACACTAATAAAATGAATGGAAATGGAAATGCCCTACCTCTCTCCTGTCAGAACAGGGGTACCCAGCTTTTAGCTCTGCACAACAGAGGGGAAGGAGGAGGGAGGAATGGAGGTGAGTGCAGGAACAGCCCAGTGCTGGGCTGTGAACTGTGGACCATAAATCATCTTTGCTGTCTCATCATCCAGCACAACTGTCTGAGCACCTGACTGACACAGGCAAAAATGCCCATGACAAATGAAATCTCTTTTTGGCTTCCATCAGGATGCAACCAGGAATATCCAAGAGAGATGTTTCTTGGAAACTAGAATTGGAAACAGAAAACAAGAGGTTTCCTTTTCTTATGGCCTTCATATACCAGAAATGACAGCTCTAATATTCCCAAAACCAGAGTAGCAAGTTTGAATTTGTTTACATTTTGAATTATGAACACTCAAAGCACTTCATCTTATCCATCATATTCCATCCTGGTGACCATGTTGGCAGCTAGCTCAGAGGTTCTAAGAAGGGAGATATATTACTGCATGAAGCATAGTTACAACCATACAGGTTGAATTACAATTTAAAAGTGGACTCTATCCATTAATAACTCAGATTAGGTTTTTCTCCTAAAACTAAATCAATGAATTCTAATAAATGTTTTTTTTGTGTGTTTGTGTGTGCATGGTTCATATCTTATATTCCAAAAAGGATATTGTTTGAAATTTCTATTATAATGCACTTGTCATTAACAGCCCTGGAAAAGATAATGAGCCCCTAGCAAGCCATAGTTATTTCTGTGAATGGAACCACTCTCTTCGTGAGGCACAGAGTTCAGTCTAGCCCTAGAGCACCAAAGCACAAAAAAATATCTTTGATCTCACCTGAAGAATCTGCTACAGGATTGTGCCACCAGCACAGTGTGCTTGAAGAGAACACTACTGCATCATTGCTATGATCAGTGGTTTTTAACAACCGCTGTACTAAGAGTGTTGGTCCTCAAATAGCAGTATTTCCTCATACATACCTTAGGTATAAGTGGAATAATATCTAGCATAAGAATGCAACACCATTATGAGATGCTTCTGATGTTATATCTGTCAGTTCATCCTTTGTGTTTTCTGGATGAAGCTGTGAAGGAAAATGGTGATAAGTGTTCCGGCTGAACAGTTTAATTACTTTTTAGATGAGTCCCCTGTAGTGATAACACTCCAGTTTCTTCTGTCATGAGAGTTTCTTCTTGACATGGGACTCCTCTGGGGACTGAAGGGGGCTGCAGTAAGGGGTAAAAGAGGAAAATTAATCCTCCCAAGTAATTCTAAACAAAGTAAAGAACTGTAATGTGTCGGCTTTCTCTCCCAGTTTGTGTCACAGAAAACTTGCCTTTGTTTTGGGATTGAAACATGCCAATTCAAATTGGTACTTATCATCTCTCTTGGCAAGTTGAACATCATCAATGGCAATGTTTTTAATTGAAACTGATTCATGCAGTCCCAGCAGACATCCTGTGGAAGTCATGCTTGCACAAGGGAGTAAAGGGATGAGCTCAATGAAACAGGGAACAAACCAATTACAGAGGTCAAACTGAACAATAAACCCATTGTGAATTAAATTCTTCTGAGTTAAAATATTTGGTGCACAGACGTGTCAGTACAACTTATTCTGCTTCTTATTTTATATATTTACCTGCTGCTGGCCAGTGCCATGCCACACTGCTGTGGTCTTTTGTTCTAACCTAGTAATATAGTCCTTGTCTTTTTAAAGACTGACCATTATCTGAACTGCATTGTTCTAATAGTCTAAGTTACACATGACTAAATTAGTTCCTCACTACTTTTAGAAAGTTCTCTTTGTTTTGTTTTGTAGTGCTGTGAAGCAAAAGCATCAAACTATCACTTTAAAAAAAAAAAAAGAAAATCAAACGAGACCTGCAGCTGAGGCAAGGACAAATTATTTCAATAGGCAAGGGATTATTTGAGTCTGTATTTCTGTTTTGAAATCTCAGTCCTTTTGCTTTAGATCTTGACAAGCAGCCACACTATTTTCCAAAGGATTTGAACAGTCATACAGTTACGCACACAGCCTGCATGTGTGCACACATCAGCCCCCCAGTGGTGATTTTCAGTTGGATATTTTATTCTTTGTACTTGTATTTTGAGTATGAATTAAAACAAACTCTTATTTTGTGCTTTGTTTTCAAAAGCTTGCCTACAGTTTTTCTTGGCTTTTGTCTTCTCCTTTTATCATTTGAGCAATGGGACATAAAATGAAGAAAAGAGAGATCAAGAAAATGATAGAAAGTTTGGAAAGTAAGATCTGTGAGGAGAGAAAAAGGTTAATAAGATAAGTTGGCTGTTCAGTCGAAAGAAAAGAAGACTTAAGAAAAGCGTGATAGCTCTCTACAGAAATGTAAAGGGACAAGGGAAATTATTCTCATTAGTCACCCAAGACAGAGTAATATGCTTGAGCTATTGCAAGGAAAATGTAGATTAAATAGTATGAAAAACTTTGAAGCTATCAAAATACTTAGACAATGAAACAAGCTGCCAAAGGAGGTTAGGGAGTCACTGCCTCCAGAGGTATTCAAGGTGAAATAGCTACTCACCTATTAGAGATGATTTTGGACCAAACAATTAAAAAAAGTAGCACAACACAGGAAGGATTAAATGGGTAGATGACACACCAAAGGTCCTTTCAGATTGTCCTTTCAGACTCGAGTGTATCTGGGGACAAAAACCAATGTTTTAAAGAATGCTAAACACGGTAAGGCAGGAAGAAGAATGCATATGAAGTGACAAAAAGAAAAATAGAGAAAAGGCTTGAAAATGTCAGAGTGTTTAATAAAAAATAATTTAAAATCTTAAGTTTTTAATATTAAAAAAGTCCAAAGAAATACCTCATCATTACCATCAGGTCTAAATCTTACCAACAACTTTGAATACTTGAAAATATACATACCTGGGTAATGTTTCTGCAGTCATCTATGCAAGCATGTGCAAACACAATAAATGTAATCCAGACCTTGTATAACCTTGCATCTCCTTCTTTTGATATGTGCATCCAGGCAGAGCATTGTTGCTGGAGAGAGTAGAGTGTTACTGGATTATTATAGAAGGTATTATGATTATTGTCCAAAGCCCAAATGAAATATTTTTTAGTCTTCTTTTTGAGCCATAACTTGTTCTTCACATAACAGTATCAATTTCAGTACAGCCACTTGAAAATGAAGATACCATGCATTATGAGGAAGAATGGTGCAATCTGAACTCCTATCATGTGTAATAACCATAACTATTTATTAAGCATGAGGATCATTTATGGCTTCATATTTCCCATTCTACTAAGAGAAAAGATTAACATACATTTCCTATACACTTTGGCTTGATAACGAAATTCCAAAGCCTAAATTCATTATGAATAGTGATATTCATCCAATGAGAAATATTAAATAAAGGCACATTTCTTGCACATGGTAGTACACTTTCATTTGCACAAAAAGCATCAATATGGGTGTGTTTGGGGACACATGCAACATTACTGCACTCACTTTCATGTTGATCAGGAGGAAGAGTAAGAGAGGTGACAAACTGCCGTTATGTGGACTTGAGTGTGTGGCAGGTCTGCAACCTTTTCTTGAGGTCATGAATTGAGAAAGAAAATGAGTGTTGTATTAGAGCATCACAGGTCAGAAGATTATTTTCTTCAGGATATGTATTTGCACAAGAAGTACAGATTTTAAGGCATCTCATATATGTATCCAGGCTGGTAATTTCATGCATGTTTAAGACCTAAGGAGTTTTTGAGTTTGCTTCCCTCTTAAATAAGTTTCAAATAATTTCTTCACTGTTTCTGTGGTAACTTACTCTCTGGTTTTCAGCCTATCACAACATCATTTTATTCTATGACTTTTCCACAGAGGACAGTGGGAGGATGTAGGCATTGTGCTGGGCATGAACAGTGACAAGGCACTGGTGGCCTGCTTGTAGTCCAGTCGTTATGATTGTAGCCCACAAAAATAATCTGCCTTCAACCTGGGCTTTACCTAATAGTGCGATGAACAAATTTGGGCTTAATGTCCAACGTATTTCTCAGCTAAACAGTTTTATATTTATGGACAGGACTGAGGAACAAGCAAACCAAAGTATAGACCTTAGTTACCTCTTAATATCAGTACTTGCATAATATCTCAGACTGTGCTATGTTATTTCAGCTATTTTATATCTGTTACCAATCACACCTCCTAATTTACTCTTCTTTGGGTCCCTTCATAGTCTGTGTCTCTTGATTCTTTCAGTCAAGGATCATGCCAATGTACTCATACCAGAAAAACCTCTGAATGCTGATAAACACAGTAAATGCACAGGCAATTAACATTTGCATATTTAGTATATGGATATTACTGAAATATTAAGAATATTAATACTATTGGAAGGAATATTAATTAATATTAATGAAGAAAAATACAACCAAAATTAGACTGTTACCTATCATTTCTATTGAGCCAAATACAGCCATCTAAACATAAATTCAGAAATTAGATAGTTCCTCTGGGTAATTCTTTATGTTAGTCTCAACTTGGTTAGTCAGATACTCTTCCATACACAAAGGCACAAGAAGGTACCTATAAATGATTGCTCCTCTAAGTACCATGACAATCTTACACTATCTTCTGTCTGAACTGTTCTATGCTACTATTAATGTGGATATAAATAATGCAGAAATTACTTTCTGTAGATGTGACATTGTGTAAGGTATTGCTTTCTTTTTTGTTGCTTAATTAATAATTCCAAGACATGTTGGTGTCTTAAAATTTGAGAAATAAAACTACAGTCTTTTCAAGGAGTCTGAAAATTGTGATGCAGAAAGTCATCATGCATTGTTAAGAATGTTGGTTGTTACCTCTCAAGCATGATTTTCTTTCTTTTTTTCTTTTTTTTTTTTTTTGGTTCTTCCTCTTTGGTCTGACTTTTGCTCAGTCTGATTTCACAAAATCAAGTTTGAGTGCTTTCAACCTGAGATTTTTCCCGCAACAAGGTAATTGCATCAGTACTGTTGGCTGATACCCAAAGGAGATAATTCATTAATTTTGACTGTCGGGTTTTTTCATATTATTAATAAAAGTAATTTATATCTATTTTTTTCTGGAAAAATAATTTGAAATATTTAATGCACTTTATGCCTTTGAAATTTAATCCTGTAAAAAATTGCAACCAATTCCCACTTCCTACTAAAGTAATGAAAATAATACTTGAGGAAGACCCTGTTAGAAGGCCAGAGAAACATTCTTTTTTAGCCAGGCATATTTATGACCAAATATGTTTTATATTGATATATGTTCTTTTATATGTTAATCTAATTCTTAATACTTTTGCTCTGGGACTTCCAGGTACATCCATTACCACAAAAGGAGCTCTTGTTTTGAAAATTCAAATATTTGTGATAAAGGTTAACTGAATTAATTGTAAATTCTTTATTTTCCTTTTCTGTCTTTGTAAACTGCTGCCCTAGACTCTAAAAGAGATGTGTTTATTCTTTAGATTTAATTGCAAAGCTAATTTAATAGCTGTTTAATAGCTCTAGTTGTGTTTTATGTAATCCTATGTATCTGAAAATATACATAACAGTCTTCTCAAAGAGTGAAGGTGATACAAGACCCCAAAGACAGGTGTAATGAACCAAAGGCCTTCTAGACCTCAATTTACATAGACAAATCCTTTCCTCTCAACCTTAAATCCTTAAAACACAATTTATTTAATCCCTGCTGTGGTCAAACACACCGAACGTGTGTAACAATACATCAAAATCATTAGCACAAAACCTTAAAATAGTGTATTGAATTTGTATAAAACAGCCAAATCCTTTGAGAAAGTATGTGTCACATCTAGACATTCTGAAGGAAAGACTGTCTAAAAAGTTGGTACCAAAATAGCATTGCTGGTTCTTTTGTGCAAACCCTATAATGTAATGCGCTTCCAGCAATAATTTTTCAATATCAAAAAGGGGACCCTAGACAACTCCCAGAAGTGATACTGGAGTATATTGCTTTTCACCTCTAAGGTTTTGGCCACACTGTAGTTGTAGATGTGAGTTATACTTTTATATTCAAGCTAATGAATGCTTTGTAGTATATTTAAACTACTGCAACTGCAGGTTATGTTGTAGGTACAGTTCCAGTGCTGCACAGGGCCTGGTGTGGTTTACTGCACTTCTCCAGACCAATTAAAATACCAGGTTAATCTTTGGGAAACCATAGATACATTTTTGGTTTTAACTGGTGGAAGTAATCTTGTGTATGAATGCTTAAGCTGCAGCGCAGACGTAGCAAATGTGTTCTAATTTAGCCCAAAAGTCTGCTGATGGTTTGATGGCCTGAATGAAAGGAGTGAAACGAACTGGAATTAAATTCTCCAAGTCCAGATCTTGAGGAAGACATGTCTATCTGTAACTCCATATTCACATGCATCACTTGAGGGTGGAGTGAGATAAGTTGATCCCTGAAGCTAATGTATTTACGTTCAAATTAGAGGCTCCTGTTCTGTTACTGGGCCTATGCTCTGAATTTCTGTCTCTAGGACAGTAATTTTTTGTCCTATGATAAATCTTTCCAAAACTCTTTACTATCACTGTCAGAAAATGCCTCAGCATAGAAGACCCCAAATCCCAAAAGTTTGGGCCCTTGAATTGTTTGTGTATTCTTTGAAATTGGATTCTGAGATCTTTGGTAGATGTTCCTCCTAAACCCTATCAGGCTTGTTCACGTGGAATAATGAGTTTTTAAAGTTACCTATGAAATTAACATTTTGGCTGAAAAACAATCTGAGAGTAGTTTTGTTACAGTAATTACTGTAATTCAGCTACAGTGAAAGGGGTACCATGTGGTAAATGTGGACACTCCATAATGATTCAGTGACCATGAATCTACATTTAAACAGGATTGGTGCTCCAAGCAATCTAAAGAAAGACTTCTGGAGGTATTTTGCATGCTGGGAATGTTTATAGCTTGTTCCTTCATACAGACCTACTTTTTTTCTGAAAGTTGAGGCTGTTTCATCATTGTGTTATTGTAATTTTATGTTGGCATAAGCCCATTTTCTATAATAGAATTTCTCTGATATAAAGCAGGAGTGATACAGTAGTGAAGCATTTTTAAACTGGCACAGTCAAAAACACCGAGCCTGATATACTTCTTCAGTTATAAATTGTAGCTACTAATTCCAGTCAAAAGGAGATATGTGCTTGTGCACTAAGTGTTATGCAAGCCATACTATTAGGAAAGATTTTTTTCTCCTCTGATTGAATATGAGCAGTTATACCACAGTAATGCAAGATTCAGTGCAGCAGAATGGGAAATAGGTAGTATTGCAATGACAACTACAGCTACAACTACTCCTTGTGATTCTGCAGTGTGTGAGAGAGAACCTGTTTTGTTTTTAATCCAATGACAGCTGCATGTGAGTTGAATAAATAACCTTGGAGGAGGGGGGAATGGGGGGAAATGAGACCTCATAACTTTTCTTTCCTTTCTGAAAATATATTTCCTTTTAGCACAATAGGTGGTTTCACCTCACACTGCACCAATCTTCTTCCTCAAGAGTAGTTTAACCTGTAGCTCAGGCAATGATGAGACTGAAAATACTACTTCCGTGGAGGTGCCTACCTAAGCAACATTATAATGATTTTCAAGAGATTTGTGCCAAACCAGGACATTTCTTCAGATTTGAAATTGTAAATGCAAAAAAGTCTTTCATAACAGTTAGGAACATGCCCTGTGAATTTAAGTAGTTCCTGAGGTTGTTGGATCACAGCCTTTGATTTGATGACTTTGAGATAGCCCAAGGTCTTATTTCAGAATCTGGTTCTGCCTTTGTGCCTTCTGTATGATAGCTGGTGTTTCCTAGGAGCTTAGCTCCATGAGCAAGTATTCATTGTTTATAGATATATCTTTTGCCTGTTTGCAGATTTCTGGAGAAAAAGGGTGAGTTTAACAGAGAGCAAATGTGGTCTGTCATGTTTTTAGCAAATGCGGTGACTAAGATGTTTTTCTCTAAAAATAATTTAATGACAGAGGTACCACTTTGCAGGACCCAGAGCTCAGGTTATTGATGCTGAGATAGGAACAAATAGAATCTTCCTGTTTTCTGAAAAGTTTATAAGCCTTTGCATCTTGCATCATATGGGTTAATTAGAAAATTATATATGCAGGAAATATTCAGATTGACCGGCTTTCCCTCATTTAAATGGAAAGGCAAGTAAATTCTGATTTTAGGAAAACACAGTATTTTCCTAGTTTCATGTGTCAGCCACTCAGCTTACTTCATTTCTTTGCAAAATATGAACTTCAGCATTTCATTTTTTATCTTTTATCATTAGACTCCTACAGCTTGAAAATGATTTTCTCCCTAGAAAATGCAAATCTATTCCTTTGTAGTGAAAACCATATTATACATGCAGCATGTAACTTTCAAAACTTTAGTTAGAAGCAGCAAAGCAAGCTGTCAGACATTTCAGTAATTGAATTTCCTTGAGAACTGCCTTGGTTTGTCAGCTCTGACTTTGCTGTCAAAAGAAAAGAAAATAGCCAGGGAATTAATCTAAGATAACATGGGGATATATTGATAATACTGAGACACAAACATTAAGTGTTTTCTCTGGCAACGTTTTGAGGTAGGGTTCCCCACCCTAATCCAGGCGGATTCATTCTAGCCTTGAGTCATTATTATCTTGTGCAGAGTTCTGAGAATTAACTAATGACCTATCAAACTGCAGTACAAAGGATCCTTTCTTCCTGTATTAAGATGCACAATATCATTGCTTAAAAGGCCCAATATACCCTTTGTCAATTACTTCATAAGTGCAATTCATCTTTTACTGCTTCCGCACTTGGATTGCTTGTAAAATGTTTAGTGGTTAATTAGCCTGGAAGGAAGTCCAACTTATGGAAAACCAAGCAGTGGGAAAAAATAGCCATAAAATTAATGGCTTACTCTCTGGTCCTTTTTTTTATAGGAGAATGTTAATCAGACTCTGTTGAAACTGTACCTTTGACTAGCACTCAGCCTCCTTTATAATCAGCTTCAGAAGTATTCCTTTTTGGGTTTTCTCCTTTGGCCTGTGCTTTTCTCCAAAGGACTTGAATGTATTAGTAAGAGATTGACAGCTCCTTAACAATTGCAGCCAGTCCTCTAGCTAAAGGGAAGCGTGGGGCTAGTCACTTTTACTCTATGGATACCCACCTGGAGTTGCATTAAAGGTATAAATCTGTTATCAAAAAATGAAAATAATAAAATACATACTGCTGTAGATAAAATAGGCAATTTTTGAGCTGTGACACCTTCATTAGTGGAAAAAAAAAATAGAAAAGGAGAGAATTGTATAGGGAGCAAATTACTACATTTACAGCTAGCTCTTTGTACCTGCAGAGAAGATTCAAAAATAATCAGGTCCCAAGGACAACTTATCCACTGAACAGACATTCTATTTTGGGATGGTCATAAGGGTGCTTATGGAAAAAAAAGTTATGTCCTCTCAGTGGTGAAATGCATAAAATCTTCTTCATGCAAATTCTACACAGTTTGGCAACTGGTCTGCAATTCTTGGATTGAAAAAAATAAGGCTTTTTAAATTTTTAATTTTTTTGTTTTGTTTTGTTTTCCCCCAGGCAATTTGTCCTTCATTTTGGAGCTGATCACCTACAGACTATCACTTTTTAATATGTTGTAAATACTGTGTATCATGACACTGTTGGTTAGCCATACATGTTGAGTCTCACACAATACTGTAAGTAGAACAAATATTTTAGTGTTGTATTTTAATTTAATCAAAAGATTAAGAAAAGCATAACAGAAAAAATCCCAGCTATTATATTTAGCCTATCTTTTTTTTTTTCTAAAGATCTGGAGTGGTGATGTTTTTCCTTTTGGAAAAGAAGTACGATTGTATAACTTTCCACATAGAGTTGGTTCATAATGGTAACTGTGGGTGGCGTTCCTTGAGTATATAACAGAAAAAGAATTCATTCTGAACACTGCTGCATCTTTCTTTGATAAAATACATAGGTGCTCATGAGCCTCATGCAGCAATACCCTGTAACATCTTACAGGCTTTTCAGTTTTTCTTAGAAAAGGTACTACACATGGCTGAGAATGCCATCAACTTTATACTCAGTAAACATCCAGTGCTTTGGGTGTTTGACATCCTTGAAACAGAAGTTCTTCTCTAAGACTTTGCTCCTTATTATGCTACCATGTAAGGACATCCCACTCCATAAAGGATACCCTAGGGCATTACATCTGGCCTCCGGCTGCCATTCCACAAGGATGACACGAGTCTCATGGAAGTCTTTGTCAATCCTTATTGGTCACATGCACAGTAAACCAGGGCATTGTAAGTGATGCTAGACAAGGTTCAGGCAACTGATCTTTTCTGTCGGAGGAACTCAGCCCAATGTCACACTTTTCAATTACATACTTTCCGTGCCAATACATGCCAATGGTGACATACCACATGTTTGATTGTGCTCATAAACTGTCCAACAGCTCAGCCTAGTCTGTTAGTTAGATGGTCAGTTAGCTCTTGAAGGATTTTATCTCAAACCTGCAGAGGTTTCCTGATGTGCTGGCACCAACACCATAATAACAGTGTAAGAATGCACTTGTCCTGTTTGTCCCTGTCCCTGGTCTCCTCTGTTTCAATGTTTGGTTCTTGCATGACCTTTTCAAACTGAATCATCCTTCTCATTCATTGCTCTGCAATGTCTATATAAGGAGACAAATTCATATAAGAACTTGTGACATGACTGCGATTTATGGCCATCATTTTTCATCTAACAACTTCAACACATTTTCTTATAGTTGTAGCAGCTCCCACAAATTTATGCCTTTGCCTACTTTATCTATGACCTGATATGTTAAGATCCAAGTGATTCTGATTTTAGTTTCTAATATTGCCAGAATCCCTTTTTTCATTTTTCCATTTATTAAAATGCTTGCTGGTACAAAATCATGTTCAGCTGATGCTCTTCTGAAATGTAACTGCGATAGAGGTGTATCAAACAAAGGCTGTCCAGCTGTTTCTTGCTGGGACAGTGCTATTTTTACACAGCTTTTTTCCAAGCTGTTGAACAGAGATGATGGGAACTAGCTGCTCCATGTCTAAACTAAACTGTAAATGGCTTAAGCTCATTCCCTTAAGGAGGACCTACTATCATATATTACTCTGTAAATTATGTCTAATAAAAATAGGATATATACATTGTCAATTTAGTTCTCATCTGTTCCTATAAAAACTGTCTGCAGAAAGTGAGACAAAAGGGCTAGAATAGGATATAACTTTGAAGAAGGAAGTATAAACTGAACTATATTTCAAATAGTGCTTTTTACTGTGATATCAGCAGGAGCCTTTTCTTGATGTGGCCTATATTTTTGCATATGTGACAACTCCTAGAATATTTCCTTATGTGACTGTTAATTCAGAGCGGTGCAGCACATAAGCGAATCTTAACTAAGGGTTGTTTTTTTTTTACAGTCCTTAAAAGACCTTGTACTATCTACTTTTGTTAACTCATCATGCCAGAACACATAGTCATCATCCTGTTTTTTATATCTGATTTAATACTGAATTTTTCTCATGTAATCATTAGCAGTAGTGGAGAATACAGTGTTACAGACACCTGTGCTTAGTTACTGTCTGCAGGGTCTCAATTTCAGCAATAGTTCTGGCAGTAACAGTTTATTTCTTTTTTTTTCCCTAACTCAAACTGCAATTATTCAGTTTATTAGAGTTTTTTTTGTTTGCATGTTTTTTCTGTTTGGGATTGGGGGTGGTATTTTTTAAAGCCAATACATGTATTTCAAGAGGGACTTAATTTTTATTTGTTTTTTCTTTAACACATTAGATATCAGTGTTTGGAAAGAATATGTTTTTAGCTAAAAATGCCACTTTGCTGCTCACAGAGTATTTGTCGGGCCCCTAATGATACTAAATGGTTTACATTTGGGTTTTTCTATTGTTGACTTACTCTGACATGACTTTTTTCACTTTTTCATACCTAAAATGTTTGTATTGCATTTACATTAATAGCATCCTACACTCCCAATTCAGAGGGGAAATAAATGCCAAATGATTCAGAGCTGTGCATTGCTAAAACCTGTTCTCTGCCTAGTGCCTGTTTTGTATTTTTTTAGCCATGCAATGAAATGCTCTTTGAACTTCCATGAGTTGTCTTCCACAGTTGTGAACACCCAATCTCTGGTGAAGCTTTCAACTTCTCATTTTTCTCCTAAGGCAACCTCTTAGAGGGTGTTTAAATGACAGCCAAAGGTTTGACAACAGCTCAGGTAGACGTCCCTAGTCAGCTTGTGCTGCTAACAGGGCAGCTGCCACAGCATGGAGCTCAGCGTGGCTGGCTGCCAGGGTATCTGCTGAGCTTCTCAGAATAATCTGAGTTGCATTTAGATTTCACAGAGCACTGTATCACCCAGAGTGAAAATGTCAGCTGACAGACCTTGCTATAATTAATGGAAATTCAAATTCCACCACTGAAATAATATTGTCTGACCAGAAGTAAGGAAATTCTACTTTGAAGCTAGTGGCATGCATAAATGAATCTTCAACAAATAAATAACTTAATTATCATGTTCATGCACAAAACTTTCTGAGATGTCCTACTGAATTCCTCTGTAGTTGACTTGCAGATAAACCAGTATACAATAATCCCAGTATCTCAGTGGAATACACCGGACTATATTTCAATATTTTTGTGGTTTAATGTCTGAGGCTAATCAGTTTTGCAGGTCATCTCAGAAAATTTCAAAACACAAGGTAAATTTTAGCATGTGATTATATTTACTATTAAAAAGTATTTTTAAGATAAAATAGTTTTCATTTTGTCCTCTTAACATTAGAAAGGAAATATCTACAATAGTCCTGTGACAAACCGATCTTTCTGTCAAAGTTCCTTAGTGCATATTTTGCTTGCACCACAACAACAGGCTATCAAAAACTTGGTTTGCCTTTTTCTTGCAGTTAGTTGTGTAAGTACTCTATGAAGTTTGTATTATTATTACCTTGAGAAAATTTTGTTGGGAAAAACTTCCACATTGTTTCTCAAATGGTTCTCAAATAGTAAGGTTTTGTAGGTTAGTCAGTTTTACAGAACAGCCTCTAATTTCACATAATAATGGATAAGTATGATATACCTCTAATTAAGTTTGGATTCCATTTTTACATAAAATATAGCCTTCCTGTGAATTTATGTTGTCAAACTACTCATCAGAATAATTATATGATGCAGCCTACTTTTTCATTATGTTGATAGTTTTTCCTTCATATTTTCCTGATTGAAAGAAACAGACAGGAAATAATTAAAACTTAATTTACTTAAATTGAGGGGAAACATTTTTCGTATGTTTTTTTATTTTCAGTTCTACTTGCTAATTTATAAAATTTAGCAATCTGCAATGTGACTCCTAATGTATCATAGAGCTTTTAAAGAGTTTAGGCCTGCAAAGAAGACTGATTTTTTTTTTCCTGGAATTCCTAGATTCATCTTGAGAATCTTTCTTGACTGAGCTCAGAATACTAAGGCAGTTTTTATTTTAGTTCTTTGTCAGGATGTGTTTAAGCCATGTGTATATTACTAGGGTGGCTACTCCATCCTCTAGCTTCCACTGAGCTCTCAGATGAACACAATCTGGTCCTTTTGATTGATTTCAATTGTGTTTCTGAAGTTGTTCCATCAAGTCTTTTTGATCCTTTTATCTCTGAAGTGGTTTTACTCTCATTACCTGTAAAGACTAATCTGAGGATAGTACTCTTCTCTCTGGTATAGACCCATGCCAATAAATCATTTACTT
>NW_008675383.1:106780-120708 GCF_000695815.1 Acanthisitta chloris
TGGTGGTCTAAAAGATCCGGAGTCTTACTTGTGGGATTCGTTTGATATATTTGAAGAGTTTTTGATATATTTGGTCTGCTTGCTCTTAAATCTTCCCAAGGTTTTTCTTTTTTTAAACTAATGTGTCAAGAACTGTGTTTCAGAGACAGTATAAAAGAAGGGATAAAATATACAGGTAACATATTACCTAGTAATAAGGCAGCTCATTTCCCCTCTTTTACATTTTGGTATTTACTTAAAGTTCTCTCTGTTTCCATTTTCTTTTATCTTTGTACCCCTAGGAACAGATGTACATGCAGAACTGTTTCAGATGACAGGAGAAATTCTTGTTTCCTCAGTACTAGGGAAATTGTTTAGAAAGAAGAAAAGTCTTACCAGAGAAAAACACTAGAATACTGACTTAGGTAAAACAGTGAGTTTTCTGATGGCACTTGCCCAGAAATTGCAATAAGAATGCCTGCAGATGAATATGGACTTGCTCTTTCTTAGGTGTATTTTTTTCTGGGAAATATACAGTATTCTATTACAAATGCAGTATTTTCAGTATAAGTAAATATAGAAATAAATAAAATCCTTTGGTTTTTGTATTATTTATTACTGTATCAGGGTAGAGATGGAGTGAAATGAAGATGTTATTCTTTAATCCCAGGCTACAGTGAGGGACTGCTGAGGCAGCATTTTTGCTCTGTGTCCGTGTTTCCAAGATTGGGTGGAAGGATTCATTCTGTGTGAGGGCAGAATAAAGTAGATACTCCATGGTATGGAAGCTGAGCCTGATGAGGAAAAGTGGTTTGGAATCACGTCCCCATTGGTGGGAAACCTGCACAGAAAGTTTGAAGCCAAAACTTCATCTAACCTATGTGCTAAAATTGAATTGGTTGCTGAGTAGCATTGAGTAAGGGAAATGGCATTTAATCATTGTGACAATTGTTTTATCTCCGTGTAAAAAATAACCAAATAGTCTTTTGCTTATTTGGTTTTTAAGAAAAACAGTGAATTGAGTATCTTTCATTTAGCATAAACACTGGAGAGAAAACATTGGAGGTCTGCATCCTGGAGACGATACTTTGTGTTGTTATGGCTTTTAACCAGGGATTTTAGTTTGTAATTGGTACAAAGGTGTTATTCATATAAGTATCAAGAACACAAAATATTGTTAATGTAGAATAGATGTAAAATATGTGATAAATGAGTCCCTGCAATTAGAGTCAAAACCCTAGGGGATTATTAATTTATTAGTGACATCTCAGAATAAAATGCAAGCCCCTAACTTGAGGGCATGTTAAGAAATGAGAAGGGAAGGAAAGGAATGGCTAGGGGAGTTTAAAAATCAACCCTAAACCCAAACCCAAAACCTCAAATCTGCAACACTGTCATAGTACAGTAAAAGGGGAAATAATGATTTTATTCTGTTGACCTGTGGAACCTCAGCTGAGGTAAATCGCCATAGCTCATTTTTGATGAAGCTATACCCGTTTTTATCAGATGAAGCCTGGCCTCTCATGCATGCAAAAAATAATTTCTGGGAAGGTATGAGTTAAATACATGTTCACATTTAAATAATAAATTGTCATTTAAATAATGACATCTTTATTTCTTATGTGATTAAGTGTGCTTCTCAGTTGCTGTTGTTTTGTTGAGCATTTTGTGATAGATATGGTAAAATGAATGTACTGGCTTTGTAATAATAATTTGTTAAAAATTAAGGTGATCTAAATCCTGCCAAAATACATTGCTTTTCAAAATTTATTAAATGTTATGTAAGTTTTAAATCTTTCCACAGTTCATAAATAGACAAACCTTCCTTAAACTAACAAAAGAAACCCCTCTCTTGATTTTGGTAATAATTTTGGTCTCCAAGAACACTATATCTAGAGTAGGTTTTCAGTAAATATATTACTTTCCTTTTGGCAAAAAAATCCCAAAACCCTGTTGCTTAAGCATGTATTTTCTTTTGAATTGAAGGGAGGAATTATAGTTTGTTTGTTTTTGTTGTGTGCCTCATCTGATCTCAGCCACTACCTAGCTGAATACTAGGAAACAGTGGTTGGGTTTTGTAGTTTTAGAAATATACTTGACAGCAAAAGAAGCCCTGTCTTGGGGAATGAGATTAATATGTTATACTGTGTGCTCTCAGCTCAGATGCTGGCAAATGGAAATTTCTGCCCACACTGCAAGTTTGGTCTGCATCACTCAAAATATGCTTTGAGGAAACTGAGGTAATATTATCTTGTGTCCAGATTTCTTGATGCCTATGTTTTGTGTGGAGGAAGCAAACGAACCTAAGTAACCTCTACCCTTCCAAGACAGAGTTATTGTCAGACTGTGTATTGCATTTCTGCAGTTGTGTTATACTTCAGCAAATTTCTAAGCTGATGTATGCAGTCAAAATTAAGTTAATTAATGCACTATTGACACACATAATAAAAAAAGTCCTCTAATTATAACATTGCGTATTCTTCCTCAGAAAAATAGATCACATTTTCTACAGTTGTAGATAAGGCATAATACATTTGTGATAATATGAAGTAATCTACATATACCAGTGAAGTAGATAACATTGCAGTCATTTGTGTGAGATGCATTTTGTAAACTATACTGTTGCAATATCTTACAGATAAAGTATAATGTTGGAATAGTTAATTTTCCTATCACCAAGTGGATGATACTCATGAGAGCATTCCTCATGAAATTTCATGGGAACATAATGTAAAACAAATGCATGAGACCCTATGTCTTAACCTGCTGAAGCACGTTTTGATGCCTTATTTCATAAGAAGTACTTGGGTTTAGGAAGACAATGGAAAAAATGGAAATCCAAGGAATGATCAATGAACAGTGCCATGAAAAGGATTTAGCTAAAACTAAGCACTGCTTTCACAAACTCTGTAACATTTCTTTAAAGTCAACCCAGAATAGTGATTCAATAACTCTTTTTTTCTTTGTCCAGTTAGTCATTTTTATAAGGCAGAAACATAAATTTGAAAGCCCCAAACAATGATTTCTCAGGAGTATACTCATTCTGCACAAATTTCAGTAGAGCTGCTGAAGTCATTTGGGACCCTAATGAAGAGCACGTATTCCATGATTAACCTAGCCAGATGCAAGAATTTTTGTTTTTCATGTTGCTGGCAAGAAATCCTCAGACAAATAAACCCCAGGGACTCAACTGCCATGCTCCAAATAAATCAGAACTACAAGTATACTTTGTTCTTCATAATCTATACCTCAAAGATAAGGAGAACATTTCTTTTTCATTTTAATGTAGCTGTATTGGTGTATTGCATTTGTAGGTTTTTGTTGTTTACTTTGACACAGGCTGGCTAAGCAGACAAACGTCCACTGTTTCAGTCAGTTTCATTTGGTGACGCCTCTATGAAGAACTATTTATACACATGCTTCTGGAATGGGTACCTTTACATTTTGTTTATCAAAAGAGTTCTTTTTGTCAAGGGAATTAGAGGATAAGGATATAGAGAAAGAAATGAAGGCTGTTTATGTTATAAAATGCATGTACATCTCTAATTTGCTATCCAAGCAGAAAACATGTTGCCTAAACTGAGATAGTTAATATTCAGTATTAAAGTGGTCCACTTATTGGATGATACTTCCCATTCAGACTGCACACATTTATTTTTTTTATAAAATCATGAGTCCGCAGAGACTGGTAGAAAAATCCCACTGTCTTCTATGAATCTTAGATCAGGTCCCAAGTAGGTAGTTCTTCTGGCCTGAGAGAGGTGGCTGTTTTCACATGACTTGGTGCAACATTCTCTGAAACAATGTGCACAAATATTTTGGAAAAATTCTACCATTCTTGACTGACTCCTGAATAATACTGGTAATTCAGTCTATTGCAACAGCTTCTTCTCTACTTGAGCATAAAAATGGAGTGAACAATCTAAAAAAAATTACTGATCAAATGGTATTTGTGACTTCTAAAAAAAGTAATTACAAAAATTGCTTTAATGAAAAAAATCAATGTTTAGGAAGAATATAATTAATGAGAAAAATAGGTAAATGGGATAATCTACACATTGGAAGCATCTTAAGAAGGTGCTTAGTGTGAGGTTTTGCTGCATAGGCTATGAAAACAGCATAAAACAAAGAAAAACCATCATCTTAATACAGAAAATATAGATTTTATGACTTTGACTACCAGGAAATGAGTCTAGGTCATTTAAATAGCCATATCTACCTTTAAAATCTGTGATTTATGGAAACCTTGTTTCTATCAAAACATATAATATCCAAAATGAGATGTTCAGTGGGGCTCCTATGGAAAAAATGTTAAAGAAGTTTCTAAATTCAAATTAATGGATGCAACACTTATCACCCACAAGAACTGCAGCTTTTTATTCCAGTTTTCACTGATATAGAACTTGATCTTCTTTCTTATTAGTACTGGGGAGTCAAATGTTTGTGCATCCTTAGATTTAATGGGAAAGACATGTTTTCTTTCCTCTGAATTGCAGCCAGATTTTGCACTATGAGGTTCATGAGATTTTCTGTTTATGAATGGCACGCTAGTGACACATTAAGGAGCAGCTGCTGGAGCAAGTGTAGATGTAATATACCCTCCTGACTGAGGCAGGGTTGAGAAAACAGCTCAACCAGTAAATCCTACAGAATCCAAGCACAGTAGAGAGACTGTATCCAATTTCCCCTTTCACTATTTTATCTTTTGAATTATATGTGAGAGCAAAGTTTGTCACAGACTACCAGTGTGTTCCAGAGAACTCAGGACTTGAGAACTCAGTGGATTATAAAATAAATACACAAACAGTGAATAGAGCCAAGGACAGCAACAACCTCAGGCAAATGGTTTACTCTTGTTTAATTGGCTATCCTTTAAAATATTGCCAGAGAAAGTTGCATATGGTGAGATCCACGTCTGCTAGTGCTGTGGTGAAATTAGTAATCATCTGAAAGGACAAAATTTTTCATTCACTTAATGCAATGACTGTCCGCTCAAAGATTTTATGAAAGAGCTAAAAGATTCAGGAACTTATAAAAGACTAAAAATATCATCTGTACTTTCAAGGAAATATTTAAACAAAAGGGCTTAAAAGGGACAAGAGATAAACTTATTTTTGCTTTATGTTTTTCCTGAAGATAACAACTGTACATCACTTCATCAAAACTGATATTACCAAAGTCATTTGGTAATGTAATTGGAGGATAACAATAGCAATGCTAATAATAAGAATCCTTGAAATACATTCTCTATTTGATTTTTGCTTTGTGTGAAAACAAGGCCAGCCAAAACTCAGAAGGTAAAGGTGTGGGAGGCTGGGAGAACACAAACATTACTATTAAAGTCAGTCTCATAAACTCAGGTCTGTTATGGGTTGCTCTACAATAATAAAAGTAGTGGGTGACGTATGAATCATCAAATACATTCAAAAGTTCAGTTTTTGTAATCATCTTCATGGCCTAGATACAAGAGTATTTCTATTACATACCTAGGGATATAGAACCAACAAGTTTGAACATACAGTGATCTTAATGCAAAAGATCTACCAATTGCTAGTGTTTTACCAGAGATGACTTCAAATACCAGGGGCATTGGAAAATACTTCCTCCATGAATACAAAAGTGATTGATTTTTAGTCAAGAAAAAAATGACTGCTATGTATCAACATGATATAAATGAAAAGGAGAGATAGTAGAAGGTTTTATTGGAGGTAGATAAGAGCAGCTGAATTACTTGTGGCATTTACCATCCAAGATAACCATTGTCTCAAGAGGAGTGACAAAGTTGCACAGAGGCAAAGCCAATAAACCCAGAAAATTCATATTCTCATACTTTTGCAGTGTTAACACAACTGTAAAAGAAATGTGCATATGGGCAAGCTTTCAAAGAATTAGCACTTATTTCCATAATTGAAAATAGCTTTTTTCTGCCTCTTTTTGCATTATTACATGCATTACTTTCTTTTAGAAGTCTTTAATCTTCTTCAGCTCTATTCATGTGTTGCTGACTTCAACAATAAGACACTTGATAATAATATCCTATGGTGACACAAACATATTTCTCTTAATATCCCAGTCAATAAGAAGTTGCTGGGAACACAACTCAGAGTGATTAATAGCACTATATCTATGGAGGTTTCAACTGTTCATTGCAGCTATGTAATGGAATACTCATAATGCCAGGTCTCATGGTGTGATAGTAACCTTCACAGCAGTCATTTCATAACCTTCTTGAAACCTTTGCTCATTTGAGAATAAATGATTGCATGACTAACACATTCTTTCTTGGAAAATACAATATTCACCTACAAACACATTCTTCTTATAAGTCATTGAAATAAGTTGGAGCTATTGCTCTGGTAAAACAAAATACATGGTCAGAATTTAAAAGAATTTTTTTTCCAAGTTGAATCATGCTTATGACCAAGATTGTATGGGCATAACTGCTTATATACCAGAAAATACACATAATAATTTTGTATATGCTTAGTTTTGGATTATTCATTGTTTAAACAAATACATGAGAAGTCACTTTAAATGGGACTGAAATCCAATGCCAAGTCAAACATAAGTCTTTCAAACTTCAAAACTACATCTGTGTTATCCATTGTGAGAAACTGGAAATAAAAAGGGAATTGTTTGCAAAACTTCTTTTCATAGTATTTTCCTTATATAGGTTCTTTTCATACTTGGACAACTAGTTCAGTAGAAACTTTGGGATGAGGTCCTCATAGTTTGTGCAAACCTTCACCAATAATTCAAAATGTTTCACAGTAAAAAACTGTTAAACCTTTAACAAGCTGTCAACATCTGCAGAACTGTATTTATGTTCCTTTTCACTCTGAACCATACCAGTGATATTCTTTGCTTCACAGTAAAAGACAAATTGTAATACAGTCCACAGAGGGAAAAAGAACCATGAAGATCTCATATGAGAAAGGGAATGATTTCTTAGATGAAAAAAGGTACACAAATACTTTTGGTAACATATTTTTCTACCTGAAGTTCTTATATGGGTGGTCCAGACACTTCTGCACAATGATAGATTTAACTATTCTATAACATCACCACATTATCTACAACATGTACCCTGTAGATGGAGTATGAGAAACTGCAGTTCTTTCAAAATTGTAGGCTTCTTTTGATGACTGGAGCTGTAAATCAAGTACCAATGCTTTTTACTCAATCTCTGGCATGTGCATCCAAGAGAGTCCAGTAGGTTAGTTGCTTTTCCCCCTACTTAATTCCAGTTAGCTAGATGATTTTACTAAGAATTCATTCAGATATCTTAAGATTTCTGAAGTTACTATATATTATTGAAGAGCATATGACAGATCTTTCATGGGCAGTTTTATCACAGTTAAAATAGTCTTGTATCAGTAATGACAGGTGTCTGACTCTTCTCTCTTGGGATTTTGCTTTGTTTTTGACATATGAGAACCACTATGGTTGTAATGAAATTGGCATATAGGAAGTATTAGCAGAAAACCTATTTTTAAATGATAATTAGAACTTTTATGTGCAGTGCTTAAATTTACTGCTGGATCTCAGTATGCTTAAAAACTGTTTCCTCTTCTCTGACACCTTTCATTATGCATACATCAAAAATATTGTACCTTTGTCTCCTCTTCCATTTTTAGAAAGGCAATACTATGAATACAATAGTCACATGATGCACAGTTACTGGTTTCCTAGGGCTACCTCAGCCAGATAGCAAATGCAATATAAATTTAAGACCTTTTCACATCCTTGACATCCCTAAAGAAACATACCTGAGAAACATGCCCACCTGATATGTGTGACATTCTTACCTTATCCCCCTCAAATGCCCCCACAGCCAAGTCTGAATTTAATTTAAGGTGGATTGTATTTTAATTTTTTTTATACAATCCACATAAGTCATAAAGTCAGTTTTATCATTCTTCTGTTCAAACCTGCTCTGGGTGCTATAACACAGAATTAATTTTACAAAAATTCTCAAAGCATAATCTCTTTGTTCCTCATAAAAAGACACCACCTTCATACTCCATTGCTACTAAATCTTGTGGAATTTTGTGTCTCTTGACACTGGCAAACTGTATGTAATATGTGATTAGGATGTAATAGTAAGCGACAAGCTGTTTCAGACTGATAGGTCACTGTTTATTGTTCCTTGCCTTTCAATTCATGCCAATATTTGTCACAGTCTTATAGCAGGTACTCACATGCCATCGCATCTATAATGTGCATATTGTGTGAAACATTGATCCTTTTTATTATAATGTACTATAAATTGTTATTAACTGTGTTACAAATTCCAGAAATGTTTCATGTACATTAAAATTAGTAATGTGATGTGGGTAAATTGGGATTTTGTTCAGAATTCACCAAAGCATTCCCTGTGAACATTGCATATACATATATATAGACACAAGCATATATGTGTATATATATAAATACTGTATATGAGTGTATTACAAAGCTCTTCTTTCTGGATATCAATACAAATAATGCCAAGGTTAGAAAGGACTTTAAAATGCTAAGGAATATTTGTTTTGGTTGCCTGCATGAAGCAGATTTTTGTAACAATCTGCTTATCTTAGAAAGATCATAGATCATATTGAGTGCAACTGTCACTAATTGGCAAACTTGGCAGATTGATCAGAAAGGCTAAAAACTAAATGGGCAGTGGGGTTGACCTCCTTGTCTACGTTAACACCAAAACACTCTGCTGAGCTAGTACAGAGAAATCTGTTGACCCTATCCTTTTTCTATGCAGTGTTTCCTTCTCTGGGGCTGTCAATCCAGTCTTTTTCAGTAGCACTATAACTACTGATAAATAAGTGTAGAAATACATAACAAAAGAGTTATAATGTCCACATTCCCAGAAGTATCTAGAAGGCCATACTCGAAATATCTGAAATGTATAGGATAGAATGGTGTGGTATAGTGATATACTGGAACTGCCTTTTGTTTTCAGTGAACCTTTGTTGAGTAAAGCCTGTTCTGTGTACTATATTTGGGAAGGGTTAGATGGAAATTAGAGATCTTTTACTTCAAAATTTCTTGCCATTTTTGTGGTGGAACATCAGAGACCAAACTAAGAATTGGAAAATAATGATTCAGTGTCTTGGTATTGCTAAGCCTCCACAAGGTTTTTTAAACCTCCTCAGGTAGAAAATATATTACATTAATACTTTATTAGTCCACCTAGGAAAGAGACACCTTCTGCCTCGCCAAACCCCTGTACCTACAGCAGCCCTTTCCTAGCTATGGCTCAGACATATCTCAGTGGAAGAATTACAAGGCTGTGTACATTATATCTAAGAAACTACATTTGAATCTTAGCATCCAGATTTAGGGCCTATATTTTTATTTGGCATTTTGTTTGCAGATTCAGTTTTCCTTGAGTACTTCCAGATCTGTCTCTCAGGCCTGTTATATTTGTTCAATGGCTTTGGAATGCCTCTGCTGAAAAGATGTAAATACATTTGTATTCCTAAATATTGTAATACTTTGTCTGTTCTTTTTTACTCTCCATAGGCATTATTAGCCCTACGATTGCTGCGATTTGCTGTTCCATTTGCTGTTCAGGAAATCACCCTGGGAAGACAAACACTGCAAATGAATGACAGGCCTTTAGCACCTTCTCCACCCCCTACCATTTCACCAGCTGCTTAAGGAACTCCAGAATTTCTGCTTCAGTTGGTGGCAAATACCTTTGCAGAACTTGCACAATGTCCCTGCTTACAGAAGAAATGCAGGTGAAATTAGAAGATGTGGCTCTAATACTTCTACTGTCTGAATAAATTAATGATGTAAGTTTCTTTCACCAGTGAATGTAAACAGGAAGAAAGGAAATTCTAAAAATCTTTACTTTGTGTAAGGCAGACCATAAATAAAAGAAAACATTATGTGCAAATTGTGGGGATTCAGGCTCCCTCCTGGCTCTCTAACACAATCAGCAAACATGCTTTAAATAATCATAAGAGGAAAAGATAGATGCAAAACCCATATGTAGTTTATCAGGAAATGTACTGTTTTTAGCCTTTTGACTAGCCATGATAGGTATTTCTTTTGTAAGTTTATTGATTATACATTCGGGATTTTTTCCAGAAAAATGTTTGGGGTTTTTTTTGGGTTTTTTTTTGGTTTGTGGGTTTTGGTTTTTTTCCCCCCGTAGAAATGCAAGTGATAAATTTTAGTTCATGATTTCTAATTTATTTATTCAGATTTATACACAGACTTTAAGCATTTTGTTGGCCTTTTCTTGGGCCTGTGGTTTATGTTATTACCTATACTTTTTAATTTACATAATGTTTAATGCTAATAACTTGTAGAGCAGAACACCAAACTGCCTTAGCTCTGTATAAACTGAAATTCTATTAGATTAGAACAGGTAGGGATCTGGTCCAAGAATTTAATGTCAAACAGTATAACATGGATGCTTTCTTGAGCTTAAGTTGCTATATATTTTTAGAAGGGCAGGATTTTTCTGCACTAACACTCCCTATTCCTGTGTTGCATTTTCTGTATAATTCTTTTAGCTTCACTGAATGTTACAGTCTGGGTAAACTTTGCATCATTGATTTCAAAACTACAAGGAAAGATTACTTTAGTAGAATTTGCTGCTATAACCATTATAAATCAATATTTATCATCATATTCTATAGTGTGGTGTCATCATGCAATACACTTGCAAAGTCTTCTATAACCAAACTGCATTTGCTGGACTGCAAGAAGTTACAAACACAATGCAAACCACAGAGCAAGCCAAGCCATATTCCAAGACATTAATACAACCCTTCCCTCTTCTCAAAATCCTGACACATGATTTTACAGGCATCGTGTTGGTCACACATTAAAGAAGCTGTTTCTGTCCATAGGAAGTGTATAATATTGGAACTATTGTCCCGCATTTGAAGATGACATTTGAGATTTTTATTTGCCTCAAGGCATTTGTTGGCCCTTTACAAAATTTTTCTTTTATCGATGTCCCTAATTGAATGTAGATGCATATTGAAAATAAAGTTTTATTACATCAACATTGCCTTCTTTATTTAGAATAGTCAATTTATATATTTAATCTGCCACCTTCTCATCTTTTTTGCTGCTCTGCAGAATCTTATATTTTGACTTTCTGTATTTCTTGCTGTTCATAAAAACCTTCTTTGCACATCCTGATTATCAGCATATTAAACTTTTTGATAGGTAATTAGTGATCAAAACTGTGATTAGCATGAAAGTGTTCTTAGCTTATTTAATTAGTTTTTGAACCAGGAATGGAAAGAAAGAAAGAAAGAAAGAAAGAAAGAAAGAAAGAAAGAAAGAAAGAAAGAGACAGAAAAGGATGCAAAAATTATACATGCATGTATTTTGATATATATATACACAGATACAAACACATATATATAAATACATATATATATACACACACTGTCATGAGTGGACCAGCATCTTCCTTGGTCAGAGAGCTTTTGTTGTCTCTTTATGCTCACTTGAGCACTCTGTCTGTGATCTGTCTGGACAGGTGTATACATGTGTGGTGTATATAGCTGCTCTGTGTGTATGTGCCTGCTGGGAACACATCCTCACTGCTGGTTGGACCAGGGGGCATGGAGGTGCAGCATCTTCTCCTCTCTTGAGCTATTGAGTCCAGTGTGATACATTTTCTTCTAACTGTGTTGAAGATGATGACAATGATGATGATAATAACAATGGAAAACAATAATAAGTGCTGTAGATTATATGTTTCTGCCTTTGTATGTAGCTCAGGAACTGGGATCCTAGCAGTCACACTGATATATGTTTCACACAAACCAGTCCAAAATCTTCTTTGGTGCAGGAAGTGTGATGAATGTCCATGCTGTTCTTTCACTGATATGAACACCAGTGAAAACTAGCTTGATTAAAGACACCCCAGATACATCTGTGAGACAACCAGGCAGCCACTTCTAAGAGCAGTAGCAATACCCTAACTGCAATAGCCTAAGGCATATAAGTGAAGCAAATTTTTCAAGAAATAATAGATTTATTATAGTTGGAATATGTAAGCAAGCCTTTGGATAAGTTTTTTGCTCTCTTGTCAAGTTGCAGCTTATCAAATTTATTCAGGTTTATGCTTCTTGGTCAAACAATGAGCAACTGAGCAATGATGTAGGGTACTTTTGGGCAGCATCTATGCTGTCAGAGAGCTGACATCTCTTGGAGAACCACCACCTTTCTGCTGCCTGCCTGGCTCAGCCACATCAGACAGCTGAGCAAAGGAAATAAAGCTGTATGAAGGACCTAAGATTATTTTCTTGTGATACCTTTGAGGACTCAGAATTCAAAGGTCTTGGCACTATGTGTCTCTGCTCAGTGTTGACATACCCAGCTGTTTACTGTTGGACTATTATTTTTTTTAGTATAAGCCCAAAAAATGGAGCACCCTTCCAAAAAGTACTACAAGAGCCATTTCATATTGTATGTGTGTGTGTGAATGTCATAGACATAGAACTAAATAGCTCCCCAGAGACTTTTTTTTTAAAAAAAAAAAATATATAAATAGAAATTTATTCATCACAATCCTATCTGAGCTTTGAGAAGGGTATTGTAACTTGTCTTTAAATTTGTCAATATTTTATATGCTATTTGAATTGTCTTAAATAGATAGTTTCATCTGCTTCCTCCACATCTTGCATATTGTACTAATTAACAAATTTCCCACAAAAATTCTAGAAGGTTTTACACTCCTCATTACTTTTAAAATACCATTTAATTTACTTCACAGAATTGATACACTGCTCTGGACAGATCAAGTCAGTTTTTAACAGAATTGTTTAGTTCAAAACTGCTGGTCATAAAATATTGTGATGAAGGATGATTAGTGTATAAATCCAGTGCCAAATTACCTGCAAATTGAAAAGATTTATAATATGTTGAAAACTGGTTTGGTCTGACAAATGCAGTGGTGTTTACAGAAGGGTTAGTCTGAGATTCCAAGAATTCCTTCCTTTTCTTTTTGAGACTCATGAATTGTACTTACTTGTCTGCTTTCCTGCTTGCATATCAAAAATGTTTATTATAAAATTAAAACTCTTTCTGTTTGTCCTTCTGCCTATTTTCTCTGATTAGCCTGAAGGTTTCGCTGAGACGTTAGCAGTATTTAAAGTCATTCTGATGCATGTTTCCACTGAGTTTTATTTTGTTACTTGCAAATGAAAAGCATTCTGATTGCTGCATTTTTGGGACTATGAAATTAAAGAATATATAGTTTGAATGATTTTTAATTTTCTCATGTTTAGATTATACTACATACTAAACAAAAGAGTATGGCTTTATAGGCAGAGCACTCTGTAAGCATTGAGTGCACAATTAACTGACATTAGTGGTTTAATTAATTGAGAGGGTAGCAGTAGGACAAATGGGGTATAAGCAGGAACTCCAACAAGATTTTAACTGCAAAGAGCTCCCTCTATCCTGTCTAATCAGAAGAGGAAGCTATCGTTCAGTTTTGAATATGCTAGAAGGCATGCAATATTAGACAATGATAAAAGAACCTTCAGGCTCATAAAGTCATGATAGAGTTATCTAAATTTTCCATTATATAGTTATATAGTTATTGTCCCATTATACAGTCAACTGAATTTTCCATTACCAAGTCACTTCTATCCCACAGCAGAATTTAAAATGGTAAATGAAGTATGGAAAGCCTGAAGCCTTATAATTCACCTGTGGATTGCTGGTGTGAGTGTTGTTCCCCTACCTTGCCTTGATCTGTGTTTCCAGAACTCAGTTGGGTAATCTGATCTTTATGTAGGGAAGTGTGGAACTCACTAGAATGAGTAAGACAAATAGACATTATCACTTCTCCAGATAGATACATCTTTTTGAGGCAACTTCAGACTAGAACCGTCCATTGAGTTTTGCTATACAAGACATAAATAAAACAACTGATTGTAATACTGCTATCACAATTCTACTGTGAAAAA
>NW_008675384.1:0-5508 GCF_000695815.1 Acanthisitta chloris
CCCCCATCTGCCAGCCCCAATCCTGCAGACTCCCATCCTTCATCCCCCCACCCTGCCACCCCCCATCCTGCAGACCCCATCCTGGGTACCCATATCCTTCATTCCCCCATCCTCCAGCCCCCCATCATTCAGACCCTAGGCCTACACTGGAGAGGTGTTTCCACCCAGCTCATGTGGGCTCTGTTGATGATGAATCACTCCCAGGAAAGATAAATGATGGAGATGTAATTGTGCATGAACATAACATACCTGTCTGGCCAGGAATTGAATTTGATCTAGATTTTATGCTGTGCTTATCGTTCCGTGATGTCAGTGTGTGTTCACACCACGAGCTGCTCCTACTGTCAGCAGGATGCCAGGAAAGGGCCGTGAGAAGGAGAGCTGGGAATGATGCTGGTTAAGGCTGGGAAAACTATGTTCGGCACTGCTTTGGGAATTTGAAGCTAAGAAAGATTTCAGGGCATGGAGGTGCTCTGAGGGCTGGAGCCCCAATGCTCTGGAGCCAGGCTGAGACAGCTGGGGATGTTCAGCCCGGAGAAGACTCTGGAGAGATCTTAGGGCCCCTTCCAGCTCCTAAAGGGGCTCCAAGAGACATGGAGAGGGACTTCAGACAAGGGCATGCAGGAATAGGACAAAGTGGAATGGCTTCCCACTGCCAGAGGGCAGGGATAGATGGGATATTGGGAAGGAATTCTTCCATGTGATGGGAAGATGTAAGACACTGGCACAGGTTGCCCAGAGCAGCTGTGGTTGCCCCATCCCTGGGAGTGTTCCAGGCTGTGTTGGATGGGGCTTGAAGCAACCAGGTGTCCCTGCCCATGGCAGGGGTTTGGAAATAGATGAGCTCTAAGGTTTTCCTCATGAAATTATGCACATCTGTAACACCTAGCAGCATATTGGTGGGAAGGATTTGTGGCTTCAGTGCAGGTGAGGAGACTCCAAAACTAGAAGATTAGAAAATGAATCCTAAAAGCATCTCTCAGGCCTGTTTATTTGTCTGCGAGGAAGGAAGGATCTATCCAAGCTGCTAAACTGAATTTGGATGTTAGAAGGCAAATACAGCACTCAGAGTGCCTGTGGCCAAAGCAGGGCCCTCCCACGGGAACACACAAGCAACAGGAATTGTGACAGTAACTTTAGCTGGCAGTGGAAGAGACACCGAGGTCAAGGCAAATACTGACAGCACAGACAGTGGAACCTACTGTAAACACTCTGCCCCAGGCCCACCCCAGTGACAGAGCTTCACCAGCCCTTCAGCCACACAGCTCCAACGCTATTCCAGGCTGCCAGCCCCAAAGCCAAGCCCTGAGTCAGAGCTCTGGAAACCAGCCCGGCCCTCCCTCTGCACTGCTGGGAGAACAGAACAGCCTGTGCTGGGGGGAAGGGGATGGAAATCTGCTCATGGAGGCTGTAGGTATATCACCCAGCCCAACCCGCCATGTACCTGCTAAAGTCTTATCCCTCTGGGATGTTCTCCTTTTATTTCTCAGTGTTACATTAACCCTGTCTTGCACCTCCCATACTGCACACTCCTCTAATAATAATTCCATGTTCTTCCTCTCCACTGCCCCAATTCCCTCCCAGTGAGGGAATCACAGGCTGTAGTTTCACTTGCATTTTCCTTAGCAAACACGCTTTTTTTTTTCTTCAGGTTGAGTTATTTTTAACCTGGCTCAATTCCCAAATTAGATTCACTGCCTGGCAGCATGAGCAGTTGTACCTGCGCACTTGGGAGGAGCAGAGGAATGTGTGGAGCAGCTGTGGGAGCAGGGCTGGGTGTCTGGAGGGAGTGCTGGGGCTGGCACTGCTGCCAGGTGAAGGGCTGGTGAAATGCAGTCTTGGCTTCTGATTTGCACAGGCATTCAACAAAGAGGTCTGAGAAATTGTCCCAAGGCACACAAAAGCCAGGGAGGCTGTTTAGAACACACTGCCAATGTTGGGAATATACACCATTTCCCCAGATTTGTCCTCAGCCTGCCTCAGGCAGACAAAGCCGTTAGGTGTAGGTGGTTGAATTCTGCAACTTGAAGTCATCCCTTTCCCCTCTCCCAAAGGCAAAGGAGGAAAGCACAGGTGTAACAGCATGGATAAGGCAGTTCTAAAAGAAGAAACTGAGATTCAGATTAGATGTTGAGATTCAGATTAGATGTCAGGAAAAGTGTTTTGCCAGTTAGGGGGTTCTGACACTGGAATACTGCCCAGGGAGGTGGTGGAATCACTATTCCTGGAAGTGTTTAAGAGGTGTCTGGATCTAACACTGGAGGATATGGTTTAGGGGTTAGATCAGTGACAGGGTAATGGTTGGACTTGATGAACTTAGAGGTCTCCTCCAACCTTGATGAGTCTATGAACTGCCCCCAGTACCCCCCTGGTGAATCCAGAAGAGCCAGACTCTCTGGCAAAAGGCAAGCACAAGCCACGAGTTCTCCAGGACCCTCATCCTGCCCAGCTCATGCTCTCTCAGGTCTGTGAGAGCTGTCTGGGGTCTGTAGGTACCTTGTGAGTGCAGTGTGGCCCCTCAGAAAGCCTCAGCCCTTCCACACTGTAAGGTCAGGGCAGGATTTTTCCCTATATGGTTTAGCATTGCAACAGAGGAACCAGCTCGGCAGAAACCCAGTGATACACGTTGCAAAGCTGTGGCTCTCGGGAGCTCACTGAAGCGTGGCTTGCACAGAAAGGAACAGCATTCATTAGCTGAAACAGGAACAAAGATGGAGAAGCTTTTTGGGACACATTCCTTTGACCCTGAAACAGAAAATTCCCACTGAAGTGGCATTGAGAAGACTTACTCTGGGTTTGATTTAATTATGTCAAGAGAAAAAGATGGTTAATAGCTGTAGAACTAAGGGCAGAGGTGGCAAGTCCTGTGTGTCAGAGCCAGGTAACTCACCTGAGCATGGTTTGGACAGTAAGGCTGGATGGAAACAGCAAAATGCCCTAAAATCAGTATCCTTATGGTCAGAGTGGAAAGGAAACAAGGGCTACTGAGAGCTGTAGTCATTAGCTCTGCTGTTACCCTGAAATGGCAGCTTGGTTTCTGGGATCAGTTTCTCTTAACAAGGTTTTTATTTCCCCAAAGCTTATTCCCTTTTCCAGGTTACTACGCTTCTCTGTAAGGCAGATCTCCCAAGGAAAGCCAATCCCTGAGCAACCACAGACAGAATCCTGATCCTTAAAAATGCTTCTCCAACACAGCATTAAAAAAAAAAAATCTGCAGCCTTTGGAAAAATAAAACAAACCCACAAACCAACATCAAAAAACATTCAGTGTGAAAGAGTTAACAAAGAGCAAGGTCAGCAAGCTCAGTGGAGGCTTTGTCTGTGCTGGCAGCTCTGCCAGCAAGTCCTGGAGCCTGCACCGCCTGCTGATGGCCATGTTCCTGTGCTGCTGCTGCTGCTGCAGAGCTCTCCCTGCTCGGCTCTCCGCAGGGCTGACTCACTCTGCAGCGCTCCCAGCCACGCAATCTGCCACGGCACGGAGCACCACGGCTGTGCCAGCACAGCCACCCCTTCTCAGCAGGCACTCCGAGCCTGGCATCATTTCAGGCTGCCCCTTCCCCTCTTCCAAACCACACACTGAGCCAGCTGGGACTGTACTCCTGTCAGAGAAGGAATTCCAAAACCCCCAAAGGTCCCCCAGTTTTCTTCATGCCCCAAATCACTTGAGAAATTTGCTGATGCAATAGCATCAGTGAAGGACTTGAAATAGCATCAGTGAAGGACTTGAAATGCGAGTTTTCCCCTGGGAGTCATCAAGGAGGATTCAGAGCATCGCTGGCAGAAAACGCCTGCCCGAGGCAGCATGCACAGACTGTTAATTTGACTCCGGGTGTATCTGCAGGTACTTGGCACAAAGTGATCCTCCCCCAGCTCTGTTCTCTCTGCATAGGTTTATACATTCATGACAAAGGCATGAAGCAAAATGCCACTGAAGGGATTTTCCCTGCATGTGGTTAGGTAAGTTGAGCCTATTAACTGTCTCTGCAAGGTGTCACCAACCTACAAGGGCTCTTAGGGGTGCCTGTAAGACAGGGCCCTTCAAATGCTTATTGCCCTTGGAGACAAGAGGTACTATCTGCGTTTAGCTGCTCTTTGAAATGCAGTTTGCTCATGTTCTTGTAAACTGGAAAAAAAAAAAAAAAAGGCTGGCAGCAGAGTCCCCTTAAAGAAGGTAAAATCAGAAGCATCTTTGCAGCCACAGCCAGGACCCCTCCAGTCCTGCTACCCAAGCCAAGTGCAATTCCTCACCAGAACTGCAAGCTGTACACGGAATGCTCTCCAGAGCCTGGACTGGGGATTCATCCCCCAAAACTGCAGCTGTGTCAGACTGCACAGCAGCACTGGGAAGGCTCTCACTGCAGTCAGTGAGACAGTTATGCTACAGAGTCCTTAAAGGTGTATAACCCCTGGGGAAAGCCCAATTCAGAGTTCAGAATCCACTGCTTTTGCTGAAGAATGACCAACACCTTTCTGATCAGGAATTTTCTATTACTCCAGGCACTGCTTCATCAGACATCCAGGATTTTCCTTCAATGAGCATACACCTCTGCTCACAGTACCCAAGGCAAAGCCCTTCCCAAACCAAACCAGCTCAGCCCACCCAGAGCTAGGCAGCTGACAGGGGAATACAGACAGATCCACATTTTAGAAACAGAATAAGCCAAATCGTTTAACAGTTACTGATAACCAACAATTATTTAAATTACACCTTCATCAACATCAGTGAAAATCCATCCTAGCAGGATACTTGGCTCATAGCCACAGTCTCCTGACAGGTCCTGTTTGGACACCAGTTACTCAGCACATGCATGAGGTGCCACCAGGCGTGGGGAATGGCTCTACCAGGTTAGAAGCTCCAAACAGCTGCAGAGAATTAATTCTGCTTTGGCCACAACTCACACCAGACTCACCACACAGATACGTAAGTGAGATAGGGGTACACCACCACCACCACACCTCCCTTCCCAACCAGAGTGACAGAAGAGGTTGAGAGATTCCTCAGCTGTTTGACCACAAAGGTACTGCTAGCACTAGGTGTCTGTGTAACATTAACGTTTTGGCTTGACAAGGTAAAGCCTGACCTGTTCTCTAAGCTATACACCTAGGATTAAGGTGATGTCCTTCCCAGTGCTAACTAAGAACAAGATGTACCACTGCAAAGGTCCAACACCTATTTCCCATACAGGCTTTGCAGCTCTCAGACCCTCAGGAGAGGAAGCTCCAACATGCAGAAGCTGCAGCAGCAGAGCTTCCCAGCACAAATGGTCCTGATTTCAGTCAAGAACTCGTATTTTTATCTTGTAAGCCATTTTGTTGATGAGACTATTGTTGAGGTACTTCAGAGGCAATTGCTGCTCACAGTGCAGCTTCCAAGCAGCTCAGCTCCTGCAGGGCCAGCATGAGGACAGACTGCATGTTCCTTAAGGCAGCTCCTTTCCTTGGAGCAAGCTGTTACAGGGCATTACCAGGTGCCAGATGTGCTGATCAGGGTGAGCACAGCCCTGCATT
>NW_008675384.1:5525-14902 GCF_000695815.1 Acanthisitta chloris
AGCAGCTCAGAACTGCCACAGGAGAAAGGGAAAGGTGTGGCAGTGCTGACAGCATCACTCCTACACTTCCCTCCCATCCCGAGGGAACCCCTCCTCTTCCCAAAGCAGCAGCCCGAAAATCAGAGGCAGAGGACTCATTACAGCAATGTAGTGAGGAAGTTTTATTCGGAAACAATGGTAGAAGTTTGTAACCCAACACTGGGTGCACGACTCTGATGCCGGAGCATACGCGGTTACTACTGAAACACAGGAGTGTTTCGGACAATTGCTGTAATAAAACACGAAATTCTCATACTCCAATACCAGGACACTACAGCAATCTTTAGAATCAAAGTTACATCCAAGGAATTCTCTGCACTTACAATTGACCCCACAGTGTAATCTACCTATATATAAGATTAATATATATAGCATGGGAAATTGAAAATCCTTGCTCCATAGATGTATGAACATGTCAAGTCTTTTATAAATAAACATCCAGTGAAGAGAAAAAATTACATTTCTAGTTCATATTTATACATAAAATACTAACAGCAATGGGTGGAAAATTGCACACGGGCCACCCCAAGCCATGCAGCAGGCTTGGAGCAGCCCATCCAAGTTAATATTGAAGTACACACAGGACAGACGAGTCACTAACATACATTGCGCATTTACAAGAGATCAACTACCAAATTGGGACAACTGTACACATTGGAGAGACCATTTTCATTCTGGAGCTTTGTTGTTAAACGTGGATTTGTTACATCTCTTTACATCATACCGCAACGTTTACTTTGTGGAGAGGATAAGGGCAACGATGAGGCCATAGAGACCCAAGACTTCAGCGAAGATCAAGATGAGGATCATGCCCACGAATAACCTGGGCTGCTGCGCTGTTCCCCGCACGCCTGCATCGCCCACAATGCCGATGGCAAAGCCAGCAGCCAGACCACTCAGGCCCACGCTCAAGCCAGCACCCAGCTGAAGGAAGCTCCTGTGGGACAGAGATGGGAAAAGCTTCAGTGGCAAGGAACAGGATGCCCAAGCATTCAACTTCAGCCCAGCCTGGTTCTGCTCTCTCCAAAAGAGCTAAGAATTAGCATTTGAAGGGAATCTCTTTCCTGTCTCAAAGCAGATGCTTCCTGACACTCCCAGCTCTGATACTTAGAACATGCTCAGCTATGGAGGATCTTTACCTGATACTCAGGTATGGCTCACACATCAAGCTAAGCTACTGGGCCTGGAGTTCACGTGGCCACTCAGCTTGTCTGTGGCCACTGCAGGCCCAGTGTGCTGTCAGAGCAGCACTTACTAGCACATGAGGCAATGCCTGTCCCACAGTGCTGTGTAATCTCTTAGTAGCTGCTTCTGTTTCCCACCAGACACAGTACATCCAGGTGATTATTAAGTGTCTTGCACTGCAAGCTGAGCAAAAATGGTCTGGTTTTCCAAGCAGGATTACCTGAGGAGGAGTCTCTAGCAGTATCTGTCCACCTGGTAACTGCAAAGGGTCATTTGTACCTGCTGTTTTAAACCATGGCTTGTTAGGGCAAGCTGTACCCTCACCAGGTACCACTCATACAGTGACAGAGATAACTCTGTCACACCTCAGCAGCATTGTTTTATTCTGAGGTCTCAATCAAGCCAGTGCCAGGTATTCTCAGAAGCCAAGAGCAGATTAAGTTTCAGACTGTAGCTGGTGAAGAGGCCTGATGTATAGCTCAGGGATTGATTTACCAGCACATAAAGCAATATTAATTATTCACTTGCATCTCCCAGGCAACAGGAGAACCATTTAGACAGGCCAATTAGACAGTCTTGGAAAGACCTGTGCATTCCAGGTCTAGAGTCTGGCACCATGAAATGAGCTCAGCCTCTTATCGCAGTGCTGCTTGTACACATTTTTGCAAGCCATAGCTCACTGCATGAGCTGTGGCACTGGAATACCTCATTGATCAGTGACAGTCAATACAGCCAACTGAGCACTGCTGGGGCTGAGGCATCTGGCAGGACAGCTGGAATCCAGCCCGAGCTCCTAAGCCCAGCTCAGGAGCATTTAGCACTGACAGCCCTTCCAGGGGCCTTGAGCCAAACCCACCCACAGTCAGAGCACCAAAACAGTGACAGGACAAGCCAAAACAGAATCAGCAGATGCAGCAACTTACTTGAATAGTGTGATGTCAGATGAGAGGGCGTTGGCAATGAGGACTGCCACTACGAGGCCATAGATTGCTATAATACCTGCCATGACCACAGGGATGATGGACTTCATGATGAGCTCAGGCCTCATGACAGACATGGCTGCAATACCTGTGCCACTCTTTGCTGTTCCATAGGCAGCTCCCAAGGCTGGAAGAGGGAAAAAAAAATAAATTCATTAGCACATCCCCAAATACCATCTCCTTCACTAGGCTGCTGTGTTAGCACAGCTGAGTCAGCACAAGGAAGGATTGTGCAAAATTAACATGCTCACTTGGCAGCCAGGAATATTTCCCTAAGGGATGAGGAAGTGACCTATCCAGAGTCTCAGACCAAAGCCAGATTGATAAGGTGCTGTTCAAACACTGCTGATAACAGAATACCCTTTCCAGGCACACCCCCAGCAGATCATCCCCTGTTTAGGGACCAAAACCCAAGGTCCAAAGTGGAACTTGTTACTCCAGTTTGTGTCTTCCCAGAGCCCATACTGCAAGGCTCAACTGCAGAGGGGAAACAAAGCATGTCTGTCTGCTACAGCAGGGCACAGCTGATAGCTGGGCTTTACAGTCACTGAACTCTGAGCCAACTGAGCTGAGCTCAGATGCACCCAATGATGCACAGGGCACCTTCAGAGCCTCTTCTCCCACAGAGCCCACCTGCCTACACTCTGCCCTGGGGTTAAATGTGCCATTGCAGCTTCATCAGACACACTCTGAGATAGCAACAAACTCAAACATCACTGCTGCATGCCACTCTTTGGAGAAAGGTCATCCTCTTCATGTATCAGTAATCTCACCTGTGAAGGGTTCAGGTCCAAACACTTGTTAATTCAACCACTGGGACCACAAAATAAAGTTTGGCTTGCAGGTTATAGAGGACCACAACCACCTTACCCCTAAGGTTTGCTCATCACCTGCAGCAACACTTGGGCATGCAGAGATCAGCACAGGATCCAAAGCAGAACATGGGCTTACTACCTCCACAAGAGAGCTGCTGGAAGAGTCCAAAGCACTACCCCAAAAAGTAACTTCTGCCTCGAAAGCTTTGTATTAGTGTCACAAAAACTTCCATGAATACCTCATTCTTTGATTTACTTGAAAAGATCCCTTTCCTTCAGCCTTACTGGGGAGTACTCTGGGAACTCCTTGAACTCCAGACTGTACTCACCATCACCCTGAGATGCAGGTCAGCTGCCAGCCAGGAACAAGTCCCTGAAGCAGCAGTGCAAGGCACATGGCAAGGCAGGGGCAGTCTCCTTTTCTGACACTATCAGGCCAATACTCAGAGCTAACGGTCCTATTTAGCAAAACAATGCTCTTGCCTGCTCTAAAAGGCTACTGGAGCGTGTTTTAAACCCTGGGGAATAAAAGTCTTTGTACTGTTCAGAGACTTACTAGCTGAGCTTGCTCCACCCATGCTAAAACTAAGGTGTCTCCAAGGGAGACTTCCTTATTTCAGAAAGATCTGTAACTGCCTTACACCAGCACCCAAGTGTGAGATGGTGCACCCTGTCCCAAAGAGTTGCTGGGAGGTATTTGGAGGGGTTTGTATATGTGCTTTCCTGCTTCTGGCTCAGCATTCCCATCACACCTATCTTTGAGCAGTCATCCTCCTGGCTTGGCACTGAAACTCCAGACCATTCATACAGGTAGTGCTGCTGCACTAACACAAGGTTCATTCTCAGAAGGAAGGTCACTTTTACTCACAAAAACCTGAAGGGAAAGCCACATATCAACTAACAATCTGTTCTGTGGTAGCAAAGCTCTTGAACCTTGACTGTGCTGAGTGATATAAAGAGCTGTTCAGTGCAATTCAGAACTAGAACCCAGTACAGGAAGCCTGAGCCAGGAGCAGGTTTTACCTGCCAATGGAAGCTGAGGCTGAAAGCAGCAAATGGACTTAGCCAGCCATTTCAGTGATGGCTCTGTTTAAGGGTCTAGCCCTTAGAAGTCTAGAAAGAAATCACTAACTTGAATTAGGAACCCTTTCAGTTGGATGAAAACATCTAAGGGCTGGAAGTAAGCCTGACTCCTGGTTCCATCATCTACCCTGCCTAGAGCATTTAGCAGAAACCACTTCTGTCTGAAATCTTTTCCAGACCTCTCCAGCAATGCAGAGAGGCTCATGAGGGAAGTTCACTACTTAGCATTAGATCAGTCATTACTTCCTCCAAGCCTGAAGTTACTCGAAGGTGTTGCAATTAATGCAGTGAAGGATTACGGAAGCTGATGTTGTAACTCCACTTACAGAAAGTCAGCCTGCTCAGGCTTTTGTGGAAGGGCAGAGCAGCACAAGTTTGTCAGCTTCCAGTTAAAGACCCCAGGGACAGGCAAGAGCTCATGTCTTGAACTTGGTGTGAACACAGTTACAAAGAAAGTCTACAAGTACCAGTTTGCACATCAGTTCTAGATTTCACTGAAGCTCTACTACACTTCCACTGGTGGACAGTCACAGGTGCCACACAGCTCCAGAGCTTGGCGTATCTGCTCCCAAGGAATTCCTTGGATCAGCACCTTAAGAAGTAGCTTTTCTGCCCTTCACCAGCATGACAAGTTCTCCTTCCACCTTTGAGAGTATCCCAGTATTCCAGTTCAGATGGCAAAGACAATACCCTCTTCCCACCATGACTCCAATGGCACAGCCACTCAGTTCTGAGCTATGGACACTCAGGACAGTGTTCCTGCACACCTTCACTTGTGCCTCATGGCAGCTGTGAGCACCTGAAGCACATATGCTACATTTAAATATCCCTGATGCATTGAAAGGACATATTTTCCAAAATTTTCTTGGTGAGGAGGGTTTGAAGAGACCTCTGTGGCAGACAGTGGAAATGGGACAACAGCTGTACCACCACTGCAAGCCAAGATTCCATGATTTTGTGTCAGGTCATCCAGCTCCATCACCCCTAACACACAGGCCAATCAAGCTCCAACACTACCTTCAAAGAGGTAGAGCTATCACACCTGTCAAAACATTTACCTGACAGGTGGAGATGCACTCTATCTACCTTGTACACCATGGAAGGAATCCATTCTGGTCTCTAACCAGGAACTGTGCCATTCAGAAGTTCAATGGTGTTACAATGCAGAGAAATTGCTTTACACATTATTCAAGACCACCTACTCCCAGTAAGCCTGTTTCAAAGGTCAACTCCTTTTGAAATACTTCTGAGTTAACTCCTTGAACTCAAGCCAGAATTGATTTAGTACTGCTCCTGGGGGCAGAACTCCCTCCCTCAGGGCTGGGAACACGCTGCCTGGCACCTCACCTTAGCTGTTACTTTATAAGTCTGAAGGGGTTGCACAGGGAGTGAGGCCTGTGCAGCTCCAGGATCAAGCATGAACCAGAAAGTCACTTGTCATGTAGGGTGCACTGTGAAAGACTGAAGACTGTCATAGTCTTGCCACTGCCAGGAGAGCTCTGCCTCTGACACTCAGGCAGCACTTGAGCTGGCTGCTCTTCAGATCAAGTGTCAGTTTTAGCATCAGGGCCAACCTCTTGCAGCCACAGTGACAGTGCTCACTCAAGCCACACACTGGGATCGTAACCTTGCAGGTAAGTCAGGTGCAAGTCCCCCCACACGACACCTCAGTACAGAACAGGGCTATGGAGAGCCTTCCAGCCAGGAGATCCAGTAGCACAGATCCAGTTTCACCAGTTGATACAATCAGGCAGGCTCAGCCCAGGAACAGAGGCTGAGGACCAGCCACACACACTTGGTCCATTCAGAGGTGTGATTCTTCCATTGTCCCACCATGGACATGCAGGTTTCCACACTGCACCCAACAGATTTCCAGAGCACTAGCATGCAAAATTCCCCTGTGTTAGGAAGTCAGCTAGGAACACAAGTCAAATTTCCAATGAGGATACCACGGTCACTATCATAGCAAGCCTGAAAGGCCATTTGGGACGAGCACTGACCTGCAGCCTTTTACAACTAAACCTTATCAAATGGGCTGCCCTCTGCAGTAGGCAGGTCACCCCAGGGGCAGACAGGCACCAAGCTACCAATGCCTCTTCATCCCTGAGCAGGCTGTTCTTAAATGGCAGGAGAACTGCTAAAGGTGACATGCAGGTCAAGTACAGTCCTTGCTTTGCCATGCCACAAACCTGGGCACTTCCAAAGAAACAGGCTGCTCTCCACTGGTTTGCCCTGATCCCTCCCACCCCCCACATTAACACAGCTCCACCTCAGGTTACAGTAATGGATACTCCACTTGCCTTGGAAAAACCCTGCTGCTCTGCCCAGGTGCATCTCTACAGAACAGTCAGGAGAACTGTGAGCCTAAGCAAACTCCCACCACACTGGCTGTAGCCAGTTCCTCGGTGAAAACCCAAGGGGTAAACAGGGAAGTTGCCCTACAGGAAGCTGTAGACTCTCAAAGACCTTCAGTGAGTCACCTGTTACAGGATTAGGGACAGCTTTTTGTTCTTCCCTAATGTAATGGAAGGGTGTGGATTTGCACCAAGCTGTCATTGTCAACCTACAGCCTTATCAAACCCATCCTGCAAAGCTGACAGGCTTTGGGTCAGTATATCTGAGAACTCAGGAGTACACCAGCTCCTTGAGACCCTGCTTCAATAGCAGCAGTCCAAGGGAAAAAAGGAGCTGCCAGTCAACTGTCCAAGCAGCTGGGACTGCTGAATTGTCTGACACAGCACACAAAGCCCTTTGATTCTGTAAGTATGGCAAGGCTGGCACTTATGCCATGGAGTTCAGGCTTGCCCTTCTACAAGCAGCAGAATCCATCCACCCATTTGTTATTTATCATCTTACAAGTTCTCCTGCATCCCAAAAGATGACCCATTTCACAGACTGGGTGACCAGAGTACTGCAGGTGGTGGCTGGGAGAGCAGTTTCTTACACCAGTTAGCAGGATCCCTTTCCACCCAGAAGCTCCAAGGCAGCTCACAGCACTCAGCATCACCCAAAGCCTCACTGCTGTGACATGGGAAAGCCCAGCAGACACCCCTGTGGCTGGACCAGCCTGACCTGAAGCCTCGTGCTCACAGGATTCAATGTGAAGGAAGCAAGTTTGGCCAGTTATGCCTCACTGGTGAAGCCAGTGAGCACGTGAAGCACACCCTGCTGTCAACCACTGGTTCCAGGCAGCATCCAACAGCCTGGTCAGGCTGAGATGGTGTTCAGCTAGCAAACTTTGTGTGCAATCAGTCAGGCTCTGGAGAGCTGGAAGAGGGCAGTTTTAGGAAGGAGGGGAAAAAAAAAAAAAGGATGCTGACCAAGAGGTCCTGAGACAGCTTCCATGTCCATTGCTGCTCCAGTGTGCCCACCAGAGGAAATGCCTGCAGGCCCTGCAGTGCCTCCAGGGTGAGACAGGGACCCATTCAGGTACACCTGGATGCCACACTACAAACTGCAGCATAACTGCTTGAGCCACGTTGTGCAGAGCCAATGGTTTGTACTGATGCCCCATCTCATTTGCAGATGTTCATGCGACTGGCGTTAACGGAGAGGAAGTGATGCCCTTGTTGAGATGCCTTGTCTGTCTCACTGAGCTGTAGAAATTCTGCCCACCTCACTTCTGTCACAGCACTGAGGTCTTAGCAGTCCACTGCTTTACCTGCTGTTAAGGACGGAGGCTTAAGCTAATCTGTCCTGCAGACAGTCTGGTGGCTCACACACCACAGACCCTCTGAAGCACCGTGATTTGAAGCAGGCTACCTTGAGCTGCACTCTGCTCTGCCATTTCATTTCTACCTGCAAGCTCCTCTGAGGATGAGACCCGCAGCTCCTCCCTGAGAAGCAAGCAGCTCTCCTCTGCCACCTCCCCAGCTCTCAGACAGTATTTTGGGAAGCACAGGTGCCATTTGCCTTCGAGGCTGTGTGTGGTTTATAGTCACGATGTCTTCCAGAATCAGACTGCGCAGGGCTGTCAGCTGCATCAGCTACATGTTCTGAGCCAGCAGCTCCACCATGAAGGTCCCTGAAGAGCCAACACACTGCTAGAATATCTGCAGCCCTAGTTTAAAATAAAAATACTATTTCATTAGCTCTGCAGCAACAGTGGGAAGACACAAAACCAGCTTAACACTGCTGGCTAGAGTTCTCTTCATGATGAATCTTCAAGCTGCTTGGCAGTGCAGCAGTACTGAAGGCACCAAATGCCCAAGTAGAGAGCTCCCTCTCATACCATGGAGGGCACAGTGGGCACACCTGGGACAGCACACACAGAAGCAGACAGCTTAGCCCAACACCACACTTGTCTGCTCTGCTGTGCTCAAGTCTCATTGGGAGAGCTACAAACCACTCAACAGCACCTGACCCTGAGCCACCACACCACATATGGGAAACAAGGAACTGCAGCCATCAGAACGAGCTGTAATCTGCAGTAACCAGACAGGCTCGAGATGGCCAAGGTCACAGCAGCCTGCTCTTGTCTCTTGCTGACCAGAACAAGTTCTGCTATCTATTTACCATCAGCACAGGTACTGCTCACACGTCACACAGGACAGCACAAAGCTGCTTGTTTTCACATCAAACTAGCATGGACAGTACAGAACCTGAAAGTGTTTACTAGAAACATATCTCGGAACTGCAAGCTCCACAAGAACATGATCTTCAGATACAGCATGAGTCAGACATGATCACTGCACTAATTAACACTGCTCCAAGACAATTTTAGAGTTTTACACTGCATGCCCAGACTTAGCTCCTTCCTTCTAAATCAGGGTTGGTTTTTTTTAACAACTGATGTAGAATTAACATCAGAGCATGGTGTAGTGCTACATCCTCATTACAAAAGCTTCATGACACTGCAAGTTTTAGCTTATCCTATATTGACACCTCTACCATATTGACTTAAAAATCCAAGCTGCTTCACCAAACACTCATGACTAAGGAGCAATTTCTCATCAGCAGTATCTATAACCTGTTGTCCAGCAACTGAACCCATCAGAGGCCCTGGCAAGGGCACCCACACAGCTCACACCTGCTGTTATTACAGCATCATTGACTGGGAAGCTCTAAGCTCCCCCAGTCCAGGACCACCTGAGAGATTCTGCATCAAGGACCAGTCACATAGCAGCAGCAGACACCAAACCATCACCAATACAGCATGAGCACTGACTGTATTACTCAACTGAAGCCTTCCCCTTGCAATCCATCCCACAGCTCCACTCCTGTCAACCCCACAGCTTCTAGGAAAGGTTTCCCTGCTGGTTCAGACACGCCAGCA
>NW_008675384.1:14935-16225 GCF_000695815.1 Acanthisitta chloris
CACTGATGCTCCCACTGAAGCACACTCACATGTCACAAACGTGGTGTCTAAAGCCACACAGCCATGTTCTTTTGCTTCTGAGCTCAATTCTGCAAGAGGAACCCAATGACTCCTCCTTCCTTGGGAAGAAAGCTCAATATTTAGGACCATCTCGCAAAAGGCAGTGAACTGCTGACTACTTTTTTTCCCATCAAGTAACCAGGTGTTAAGTTTCTTCCTCCCATCTCTTCATCAACCAAGTGGCAGGTAGCTCAGCATCCCAACACTAGCTCCTTGTGGCATTCGAACCACTGAGTTTACAGCAAAGTCCTCACCTGCCAAGTGTGTGTACAATGTTTGAATTCCAAGGTGGCAGGGCACAGTCTGCCCTCAGCATGGACATCTGCATCCTCCCACCACGTACAAATGGAGCAAGACTAAACACAGCCAGGCAGGCCTTGGTTTTATCAAATATTAAAGCCATGAACCAATCCATGGGGCCCACATCAGCATGGCTAGACAATTTCCTCTCATGTGCTGGTTTAATCCAGTGTCTGCTTGGCTGTTTGCACAGTTTAATCTACCACACTAATCAATCAGGAGCAGCTTCCCCAATTACTCCTGCAGCCTCCACCACGTACCTCAGAAGCTGTATTAACACAAGAGACCCCCAAAGCACATCAACAGCTCTGCACAGCTCGAGCCACAGCCAATTCAATACTGGAGGGTTTTGATTCCCCCAACTGGGAGCCAAATGGGGTGGTAGATGAAGACAACTCAGTATGCTCATGCCTGTCCACATTGTCCTGGCTAAGCCTTCAGAAGAGAAAACCAGACTGACCCCTAGTTCTTTTATTCCCAATTCCTTGTAACACCTGCATTTGGACAAAACCAAGTCGAAGCCTTTCCAGTGTTGCATCCCAAATGGAGCAGTAGGTCTGTGCCCATCATGGAATTGCAAATGCCATGCAGGAACAGCAGTCACCTTCTGCAGGAGATTCAACCAGGCTCCAAGAGAATGAAGGCCGTGGAGGATGGTCCTGCTGCTGTAAACCAGCATTAATGGTCCCTCCATCAGTGCTCCTCCAGCAGGGACAGTGGTGCTGCAGGATGACCCAGTTTACACCGCACTGAGCTCACTGCCTGGAGACGCAGAGGGACGGCATGGACCAGGACTTCCCTCCCCTGCTCGGGGCATCCCCGGTGCCCAGCCGTCCCCTGCCATGTCATGTCACTAACGTCTCGAAACCTGACCTGCCCCTCCAGGGCTCCCACGGGTAGGTTTATTCCATTAAAACCCGCTCTGGCGTG
>NW_008675385.1:0-6820 GCF_000695815.1 Acanthisitta chloris
ATGGCTCTAATGAGTGGCAGCAGGGGCAAATTCTTTGCAGATAGCATTGATGCAGGTTACTATCTAGATGTGTTCAGAGAATACTGAAATCATCAGCTATTGCAAGACCAGTGATTGAAAAAGGAATAGGTAAACTCGTTGGTTATTCCCTTGGCCCAATATTATATTTATTATTACATTTTCATATTTGTTTATTGAAAATAACCCTGTGAAGATAACGAGCTGAAGACCTGTCATCATTTCTTGGCACTCCCAAGCACCTAGTCTCCAAGGATTTTGAAGCTGGCATGCTCTAAATTTGTAATAAAATACCCTTTTAATTGGTAAGCATAGAAAATATTACTTTTATAAATATTTGATGAACAGAAATGTTTTATGTATTCATTAGACTCCAGAGTAATATATGTTCATTAGCAGAAGATGAATAACAGCATTTAATATTCTTTGTTCACAACAGAAGGTCACGTGGAAGAATATATTAATATGTAAGTTGTGACCTTCACATTTTGCCAGTTTTAACAAGAATGGGGTTGTTTCCCTTTATATGGTCAGATCTGTGTTTCATTTCCAGCTTTAATGAATGCAATTAAATCCACTGTCTGTGACAGATAAAATGCAGTATTATTGACAAGACTAGTTTGGTTAGGTATAGTTTTGTTCAAAAAAAGAGAAAAAGGCAGCCTTTTTAAGAAAAGAAATATTTGTTGACATGCTAGAGAATAAAATTGTAAATTACTATTTGGTATATGGGTTGCTATTATCAGAAATAATCAGAAATAGGTATCAGAAATAACATCAGATTAGTTTTCTTTTCAAATATATAGCTTAATAAGAAGTGACAGTCATAGAGACAGAAGGGTACAGTAGGTCTCTTGTACTGTGTATCTCAGGAGTCATGGACCCACTCCAAGTTCACAAAGCTGTTAGATAGCACAACTCTGTTTAAAATTGTATGACTGGTAAGTGTATTACACTTATAGCTTTCAGGCATGATTTCACAGAACAGACAGTAGGAAGGAACAAAGAAACAGTAGGCCTAGAAGAAATGGTGCTTAGAGCTCATCAAAAGCTGATTTTGTCAGATTGGGTTTTGAATGGTACTGTGATTTCTGGAAAATCATCTTTTTCTTGAAAAATTTATTCTGCAGTTAATCTTGGGAACTGGGGTTCAGTTGTACTACAGCCTAGAAAAGAACCACAGAATCACTGGGTTCATTAAAAAAATAAATCTCTATTTTTCTTACTGATTTTAAAATGAAAAGGAAGTCAAAATATCAGTTTCCTCTAGGATGCACATTTAAATGTTCAATCAGCAAAAACTAGAGAAAAATCTTCCCAATAGGATGTTGAACTTTGTGAAAGACAAATTTGTGACCTAGTTGCTGCAGGTCATATATTTTGTTAATAATATAGTGACCTTATCAATGTGGTGTTCTGCCTTTTTCAGCTAGGATCTGCTGTTCTTTTCCTTGTTTCCATGAAGTATTGTCTAAAGAGAATTCCTGTGGCATGAATGGGTCAGACCAGAAAATGGATTTAAAGGAAGTCTCCCAAAAAAGGAGACAGAGTTACTGTAGCACAAGAGCACATGGCCTCAAGTTGTGCCGGGGGAGGTTTAGATTGGATAGTAGGAAAAAATATCTCCACTGAAAGGGTCGTCAGGCATTGGAACAGGCTGCCCAGGGAAGTGGTAGAGTCACTATCCCTGGAGGCATTTAAAAGACGTGTAGATGTGCTGCTTAGAGACATAGTTTAGTGCTGGGCTTGGCAGTGCGCAGTTAAGAGTTGGATTCAATGACCTTAAAGGTCTTTTCCAACCTAAATAATTCTATGATTATCTGGTTGTCACATATAATTTGTAAATACGAGCCTCTCACCCACATACCCCTTGCTCTGGTCACATAAGTATCATGCTTCTTATTCAAAAGTAGAGCTGAAAAAACCCTCATATCTTCATCCCAATCATAAACTACTTGAGTTTTCCTCCTCACTGTAATATTGTATTCCAAATGCAGAAATTGAATGTTGATTTCTTTGCACTACTGTAGCCCATGCTCATGTTACAACAGTAAGGTCCTACTCACAACAAAAAACCCCAGCAATAAAGTCTGCAATCATTGTGACTCATGTTACAACAGTAAGGTACTACTCACAACAAAAAAACCCAGCAATAAAGTCTGCAATCATTGTGCTTCTGCCATCCATATTTCTGTAGTAAGACCTGAACTGCCTTATCTTTATAGGTTTGATTTATATTTCATTAAGTCTACTTTCTTCTGTGCAAAAGCACTTTCTTGTTATTTGCATAAACATACACATTGCATAAATAGCATTGACTATGAAGTAGTCAGCCTAAAGGAGGCAAGCAAGAATTATACATACTCAAAGCAAGAAATGAATAGGTAAACTTGAGTTTGTAGATTAGTGCTGCTCACCAAGGTCACCATGAGAAATGGTACCCAAGATCCTGTGACCCTTTCTTGGGGGTAGTGGTGATACACTTGTAGTTCCTTCTTCCCTATTCTGAGGTAATTGTATTTCCTGACCTGTGGAGAGGGTCCAACCCACTGCTCCAGCACTATGATCTCCTCCCCTTGGGTTTGATGACTGTTCCAGAAACACCAGGACTTGTTGGCATCTCTGCCCCTCTTCAGCAAGAAATGGTGAAAGCACTGACAGCAAACCCCCTCTCTCTTTTCCTTCCCGCATCATGGTGTTTTGTGGATGTTGTCAAAATATGTTTTCATTCTCTCTAGGAAAAGTTTTTCTACAGGATTACGAACTCATGTAAACCTTGCCCTCTGGTGATACAGCTAATATAAGAAATCTTTAATATAGCTGCTTTGCACGAGTAGTGTTTGATTAAGACAAAGATGGCCTATGATGGTGAACCTTGTTCTTCTATAAGGAGACTGAGTTTTCATTTAATTCTATTGACATATACCTTCATTAGCATTTGTGTGAAAGCCCATAATTTCTAGAGCATTTACAATTAGTAATACAATTCTCTGCACAGGAAAATTACCCTGCATTATAAGAAGATGATGATGTATTTCCCAGGGGGTAGCTGTTTAGATACATGTCCTACAACAACCATGTCCCACGAGCCCATCCACATGTCCCAGGTGTGGGAACGTTTAGTAGCGGGAACAAGATTATAGAATCATAAAATGATTTTTGCTGGAAAGGACCATAAAAATCATCTGGTACCAAACCCACTGCCATGGGCAGTGACACATCCCCAGCTTCTCTGGACAACCTGTTCCAGTAGGTTCCTCACCACCCTCACAACAAAGAATTTTTTTCTAATATCTAATCTAAACCTTCCCTCTTTCAGTTTGAAGCCATTTCCCCTTGTCCTTTCACTACATGCTCTTGTTAAAAGTCCATCTCTATCTTTCTTTTAGACTCCATTCACTTACCAGAAGGTGACAATTAGGTAACCCGAAGACATCTTTTTTCTAGCCCAAACAATCCCAACTTTCTCAGCCTTTCATTATGGGAGAGTTGCTCCATCCCTCTAATCCACTTGGTGGCCTCCTCTGGACTTGCTCCAACAGGTTCATGTCCTTCCTGTGCTGGGGATCTGAACCAACAGGAGGCTTGGATTTTCCCTGCAGAAACAGATGGTGTTCGTCCATGACATACAGGCCAGTGTGGGGAAAACCTGTCCCTGAATACCTGCTATTTGAAAAAGTGCCTCTCAGCTTCAGTGACAGTAATTTTCCAGTATTTTATACTTTGAAAGACTGGTTAGGTAAGTAAGGACCTAATTTTATGAAAGACAGTGACACTGGAATGTTTAGTGAAGATTATTTTTCTTTGCAGTTATTTTGTTGATTATTGCTTTTGAAATGCATAGTCTTCAACAGCTGTTTTAGAATGCTGGAGCTCTTAGAATGAATTCTAGATGATACAAAATAATCAAAAAATCCCAGTTCCTAATTGATATTATAATGAAGATTAAAATACTGGTTCTGTATAAGTAATTTCCAATTAAAGCTGTGTCTGCCTTGTGCACTATAGCTACTTTCTGTCACCCCTAGTCAGAACGTAAAAACTGTTCATTTCTAAAGAAATATCCTTTAGAAATATTAAAAATTCTCCTGTCAGACTTTAGGCCTGGTTTTGATATTCAGAAACTGAAATTTGGCTGACTTTTTGAGACATACACTGCTTAGCCAGAACAGTAATTCTTCAGTTCTAATTTCCATGATGCTGCAGATAAAGAAAAAACAATGATTTATTATGAGGTAAAATAACTATTTTACATCTTCTGTGGAAAAAATCCACCTATCATAAAAGCTGTTTTTTACATAAGGAAGAAAAAGAAAAGAGCTTGAAATCTGTATCACCTTCAAAATTAATTAATATTGCTTAAAATAATTTATAGACTTCTCTAAATTGCTTCATGGGAGACTAAAAAGACACCTTAACTAATACAAAATAAGAAAAAAAATCACTGCTTCTATAAGCCAGAGGTCAACATCCATTGCATTTTTTTTCATTCTTCTCACTGTTCTTCTACTCAGAACTGATTTCTTCACCAAAATTAAAACTAAATATGTACTGTTAGACTACATACAATAATATAATCAGACTTATTTGACCAGTTCACCATATTACCAGTGCCTGTCTATACTGTTCCTCTGCAATGCAACTTTCTTATGTTCTGCAACTTTCTGCTTTATGCAAATACTGCATTAATATGTTTGATGATATTGCATAGCGATGTTGTGGCAGATTTCCACTTGAATTAAGGGAAAATAATAATTAGCACTACCCAAGTAACTAAACAGATCAACTTTATCAGGTTCAATAAGTGTCATGACCTGAAAGTACTTAGAGACAAGAAAAGAATATGTAATACTTAATGACAATGATAATACCTAGAGAATATCTTAACTTCCCTTCTGCTAAGCATGAAGTTATTCTCACAATTGAAAAATAGAGTCCTGGGCAGGTTTCTCTGAAGCAGAATGGCCATTCCTATACTCTCATGATAGAGGAGAAGATAATTGCTATTGCGTTGACTGATTTTGTTAGAGAGTAGATGGATTTTCTAAGAAGGGGGAGAATTTTTCCAGTTACCTGTTGGTAAAGTTAGTAAGTCTAATGAGCAATACAGGATAGATTATTGTTGTTCATGGCAGAGTTTGCAAGAAGAATGAAAAAGGTTTCTCAGATAAATAGAAGAAATAAATCAGAAAAGTTGACAAATCATCATCTAGCTCACTTTTATTATTTTTGAAACTGATTCTGCAAGCACAAAACTTTCTACAGAGTGCATCTATTAATGAAAAAATATGTCTTAGAATTATTATTTATTATTGGAAAAAAACCCCTCTTTTATGTTTTTGGTTGCAAGAAGAACCATGACCTAAGCATTTGTTTGTGTGAGAATGTACTAGTTTTTGCATTAGAGTATTGGACATATTTGTCAGATTCAGCTAGACAAAGCCTAAGAAAGAACTTGAATTGTAAAAAATTTGGTCAAGACTATTAAAAGTTATCCTTTAGAAGGTTTATATATATGTGACCTTCAAAGGAAAATGATACTACCCTAAAATGGCTAGAGTTTCAGCTTCCTCTAAACAAAAGCGACAGAAAATCATGGTCTTGACATCCTAAAACTTTGGGGTTTGGAGACTGTTTTAAACAGGTAAATATCTTGCCATACTGACAATAACCCTTTAACATCAAGTAAAGAGAGAAGATGTTAGAGATTTCTTGGGGATCTCTAATGAAGGTGTACAATTACTACCAGCAGCAGTTTTGAATACATAGTCAAAACCTAAAAAGAATGAAAGCTTAAATAAATATCAAGTTGACAAGTTAATTAAAAATAAAAAACAACCCACAGAACAACATTAAAAAAACCTTCTGAAGATTAGTTTGCATTCAGAGCAAAATAATTCTGTTGTATAAGACATTTAGTTCAAAACATTATTTGTCATTTTAAAAGACCCCTGAAAATGTCCCTCCCCTGCATTTAATAATTTATAGTCCCATTTAGATTTGTCTCATGTTTAGACACTCTCAATAGAATACATTTATGCTTAAAGTATTTAAGACACAGAGTATGTAGTCATGCTGAAAGTGAAAAAAAATTAGTTCTTGACATCTTTAGGCCAGAGAAAAATATATCAGCTGAGACAGAGAAGCATGGGTGATTAAAAAACAAAAAGAAGAAAAGATATTTACAATGATATACAACAGGACTTCACCCTAAAGACTTTTCATCAGAAGTAACGCTGGTATATGCAAAACCTCTATCATCATTTCAGAACATTCAAGTAATTATTCGGCAACATCAGCACAGCATCTAGTTTTTGTGTACTAGACATGGCTACTTTCTGCTCTGCTGCAGCCCACTTTCTAAATGGGTTTGGGACAAGGAAAGGTGAAAATGGAGAACCTGTGTAGTGGCTTCAGTAACACTCAATTAAGTCAGTGGATGTATGTGCACCCTCAGTAAAGGCCAAGAAAGCACACTAAATGCTGAGTTTCTAGGATTGAAAGGAATAAAGTACAAGTTATGACATCATTAGGACAGTACATAAATCCATGTTGCCCTCACATTTTGGCCATAACTCTGATTTCCCCATTCAGAGCTGCTAAAATGGGAAGGACAAAAGGGAATATCAAAGATTGGACCAGCTTCTCTAGGAGGCCTGACTGCTTTGACTAGGATGTTGTTGACTGGAAAAGAGAAAATGACAGAAAGTGTGATTAAAATCCATATCAATCACCTGAAGGCAGATATTTGACAGTTTGGTTTATAAAACCATGAGAGGGGTGGCAAAGGTGAATGTAGGGA
>NW_008675385.1:6838-12439 GCF_000695815.1 Acanthisitta chloris
GAAAAGAACTCAGACTCATGAAGGGAAATGCAACAAAAATGCCCAGAGCAAAGGATTCTGAAACAAGAAGATGCAGTCTGGAGGATTTTGTTTGCAAGGAGGTCTCTCTTGCAAGTATGAGGAGACAGGCTGTGGCACCAAATGTATCTTTGGGTTGAAGTTATGAATGGTCATTGCTGCAGTTTATTCTCACCTAGTTGGAGAAGTCAAGAGGATAGATAACATTTTTGGTTCATATTCTCAGAAGTAGAAAATACTACAGAATAAATTCTGTGTTGTAATACCAGAAATGTTATCGTAACACAGCCCTGCACATGGCTAGTCTGAAAAAATAGTATAAAACATAAACTTACAGTGTACAAGGAAATAAAAAGTACCTCAAATTTAGAACTGTAAAATACTGCTGGTTTAGATCTTTTCAGGAATCACCATTCATGAAAATGTCTAAAATTAAACCATTTTTGAAGGCATACCAGTCAATAATGAAAAGATCAACAGACTAAAAAAAAAATTAGCAACATTTTCATTTCATACACTTTTCAATTTAAAAGCATATGACAAGATTCATTAACTATTCTGAGGAAACTGCTTAAAAAAATTAAAGGGTATAGAAGTTATCCTTGTGTGAAATTTCTGATTTATGTTAAAAGTTGTCTGAAGTATTTTAAGATGCATAAGAATATTCAATAATTATGTGTAAGGCAATTTATCAAAGTCATTTGCTTTGCTGGAATGCAGGTTTTAATATGCAAATGGAAAGTAAAATCCTACTGCAGCTGCATATAAATCCCAAAACTCACTTCCCTCCAGTTAATTTCTATGTTGATAATAGAGAAATAAGGGTGCTTTTTATTAAATACAGTTCATTTCATTATGGATATTATTCAGCTATCCATTCTAAAATGACAGTTTGATTTGGTTTCACTTGAATGTTTTGAAGCTTTTTGAACTGTAAAGTTATAGTATGAACCAGAACAATGCTTTAGCTTCATGTTAATATTCAATACTGTGCTCACAAATTGAATTAGTCTAGGAGCTGCAACTCCCATAGTAAAGCTTCTTGATATAAAATGTACAGCTTAGTGCAGATTTTATGCTATCAAGCAGCTTTACTGTGACTTCGTTTACTGATTATTCTATTTACAATATGTACTTCAAGATGACATGTCAAAGGCAATTCTGCTGGAGCAGCTTTAGTAGAAGAAACTGCTGTATGTCTTGAAAATATAAAAGCCATTACTATTGGACAAATGTATTAAGAGAGCCTAAAATTCAGTGTTGAAATGGAATTTTTCACTTCTGAGCTAAACCCTGGTGAAAGAAAATATTCAGTTTTGGTCAGATGGACTTAGATTCAGTCTTCAAAATAGTGAACAGTAATTCAAAATGCTTATTCTTCCAATAAGACTGTTGTAGAACACAGAACAGGGGCTGACCTTATATTAATTCTAGAGAGCAGCCTGTTCCTGGAGAAATTCCCCTGCAGGTTAATTCAGTGCAGGCTGAGCTTCCAGAAACACTTCAGTCATGATGGTGTCTTGCAGTAACCCAAGTGTGCTTAGTTTTCTATATACAGCAAAGTGGAAAAACAAAAGCCCAAAACAACTCTGGGGCAATTAATTAATGAAGACAAAACCCATAAGAACTATGTAAGACATGTTTATTAAGTTTTTGGGGCTGTTCAGCCTGGAGAAGAGAAGACAGTGTGGAGATCTCATAGCAAATTTTCAATATCTGACGGGCCTACAAGGGAGCAAGAGAGGGACTCTGTTAGGAGCTGCCGTGACAGGGCAAGGGGCAATCGGTGCAAACTGAAAGAGGGGAAATTTAGGTTAGATATTAAGAAAAGATACGTACTGTGAGGGTGATGAGACACTGGCACAGGTTGCCCAGGGAGGTAACAGAAGCCTCAACCCTGGCAGTGTTCAGAGCCAGGTTGGATGAAGCCTTGAGCAACCTGGTCTAGTGGGGAGGTGTCCCTGTCCATGGCAGGGGGTGTTGGGACTGGATATCTATAAGGTCCAGTCCAACCCCTAAATTCTATGATTCTATGAATATGAATTACTTTATTATAGAACATAACTTCTAAGTTAAAATAGTATACAACTGTGACCTAAATTCTTATGAACTATATTATAATGTTTTACAAAAGACAGTGTTTTGTGCTTTACTCAGTTGCAGAAGATAAACATTAAGTAGAGATACTTATTCTGAGCACAAAACATTGGTCTGTTTGAAGACAGCTTTGTGTTGATTGAATTTTCAGTAGCCAGCAATTGTGGTAGCATTATCATATTGTAAGTTTCTGAGATCATTTAAAATAATTCATAAACCATTAACCCCATGTACTAGTCATTGTTTTACTTTGAAATAATATGTGTTACATATTTATTAAATGTCCTCTGTGTTCAAAAAGAGGAGTTTCTAGTTAAATTAAAAAGAAACCATTTTTCTCAAGGCAAATTCTCACTTATCTTCCTCGGAGACCACAGTTTTAGCAAGAGCTTATAGAAAAACTAACATGAAGTAGACTACCTTCTTTACAAAATTAGCAAGAGGTTCTTAAGTTGCCATTATATCCAGAGAACAGCTATACAAATGGATGTCTTTAGGGTCATATTGTTGGAGAAGAGTTAAACAGTTGGAGATTTAATTGCTGCACAGACAAAAAAAAAGACCCTGTATAGTGCTATCAGTGGCAGGTGCACCCCTTTATTATAATTTGTGCTACTGGGTTTTAAAAAATTCACATCTGTAGCATAATCTGAACATCTCTGCATTGCTGTTTATTCATAAACTTTAACCTGGCTGTACATCTGCTAAAAGGAATGAAAGCATTCTCATTTTCACCATTCTCACACCAGTGCATCCTCAATTCAAGTTTTAGGTAATTTTATACTAGACAGGCTGAGAGGAGGATCAACTAAATTACTGAAAAATGAAACCTTACTTCCCCAGGGATAGAGAATTATCCCACCAATTATTTAAAAAGATCACTGAAGATATCTCATCCTAATGTATACAAAGAAAACTACCCTTTCATACACATAATTAACCTGCTTATTCAATCAAAAGTGCCACTACAATTATTACATTTATGATAGCTGAATTCTAGGTTTGTCTTAAGATCTTAGATACACATCCACATGCCCCAGATTTCCACCTGTGTAGCCTTCAGGTCATTTTTCCTGTATGTCTGAAAACTACTTGTGCTTTAAAATAAATAATCAGAAATTTGCATTTTAATATATAGGCAGGTCCTGCCCTGTCTTTAGTTACATATTTTGTTTTGGTTTGTAGATTGAAGTACATGTCTTCAACTGTTCTGTGATTCAGATGGCAGGAAAGGGCTGGTTAATGGGAATAGGGGGTTGGTTTAGTTTGCACTGTAGGTTAGGTTTGAAGAGCTGTAACTTTGCAATAAACCCTAATTTACATTCTGTTATGTTCCTGTCTAGGTAATAGAAAAAAATACTGGTCACTTTGTGCAGACATTGAAACTGTGTGAGGAACCTTCTTGTTAAGTTTTGTTTTTCAGTAATATTCAAATTTGGAATCATAGTTTCAGTGTAGTTTTTACACATGAGTGTTCAATTATAACTTGTCAGCTGCCTATCTTCTTAAATCAGGATTTAAACATTTAACAGGACAATGAGAAGGAAATACAAAATCAAGCAAATAAAAATAATTAAGAAGCTGTAAAGATGCAAGAACATGAACTTTCAGCTAGTACTAGTCATTACTGAAAGAAGCAATTCTGTATTTTTATTTCTTTCTATTTATGTATTTCTGGGCTAGTTTTAACTTGCATACACTTCAACCCATGTCCACCCAGATGTTTCTGCTGAAACAAGAAGGAGGGGATAGAAAGGTCATAAGAGCAAGTGGCAGCAGCTGAGGCATGTCAGAGACCACTTCTCTTGGGTTTCAAGCCTCCTGTATAATGTAGAGGAAACTAGACTTAATAGAGTTCTGCTGGTAAGAAGCACCTCTCAGAACTGTGTGCTTTATATAAATTCTGAATAATTTGGTTTACCTTATGGCTGTTTTAATATTAAATTTTAGTCAAATGTTTTTAAAACACTTCTATTTCACTAAACCGAGTTACTGAATCAATTATAGAGATGCCAACCTCCTTCTACTTTAAGTATCCATTATTTTAAAAAGCCTTTAATCTGCAAACTAGTTTATATAGCTATAAATGCTTTCCATTAATTTTCTTTTCCCTTGTGTGTGGAATAGGAAGAACATATCATTTGTAAAGAACCTAGACGATTTCAAGATTTCAGCATTTCAATATATCTTTACTGACTGAAGACTCTTCCAAAATACTTATTGAGGAGTTTGCTTTTAAAATACAATTTCATTTTATAAAGTTCAGTGTTAGTAATGCTTCAGTCTGTTTTTGCTTGTTTGTTTGTTTATTTTTTGGTTACAATTCCTGTCTGAGCAGTAAAAGCTGAAGATATCATCAGGTCAAAACCTACACTACCCCTACAGTGTTCTGTTATTATAGCCATACAAATCAGCAAATAGAAGTTAATCCTCCAGTTGTGTTGGGAATTAGAACATAGTATTTAGATTCATGCCAAATAAATCTCTACTGATAACTGAAATCTCATAAAAGAGTAGTTATTAAATGAAGCTGTGATATGGACCATTATTGGAGATTCTACTTCTCATAGACATGTGACGGTGAGAAAGCAAACAATGTTTTGAACTGTGAAATGTTACTGTATGAAATACATTAAGGAATAATCAAAATCAGCTTAATCCAATGCTTACTATCCCTCAGCAAGGAGAGCTCAAAATTGGCAGAAGAAAACAGGTAAGAATATCTGTGCATCTAGATACTCACACACAAGTTCAAACTGGGTATATTAAATAGAGTAATTGAAGCTAAAATCTATGGTCTGTTAATTTAACTGGATTAAAACTGCTGATTTTAATTCCTTGTAGCTCCTATATTGAGCATATAATTGCACAAGTTAAGAATTCACCAGCATTATTTATTCCATCACATAACCTAAATATTTAATTTCAGCTTTAATAAATTAAAGCTGTATTTGATTGTGGATTTTGACCATGTGTCACTTTTGCAGAAAATGAATAATTTCTTAATTAATTTTTAATATAACAGTAATATTTTGTGATTATGGTTTCTCAGTAATAAGATTTCATCTTTAAAGGTAATTTGCCATTTTACATTTTCTTTATTGGGATATTCTTGACAATTTGAATTGTCTGCAACTGACGTGAAAAGTTGTAAAATTGATTAAAATCACTGGTGTCTTCATCTTTCTGATTTTCTAATGTAATTTACTTTTCTCCATTTCTATAGTATAGTGATTTGTTACAAGTATGATGAAGCAGAATGTCTATTATCGCCTCTTTAATTCATATTTATTTTGCTTCATTTTGCATGGGTAACTTTGTTTCTGCAGAAAGGAATATGAAAGGTATATCACATCCAATTTACCTTTCTGTAGAGTGTAGTGGAAGATCAAATACTGGTGAGATTTCCAATCATCTGGGAGCTCCCCAGTGAGCCAGGACTGTCAGTAAGTGACGGAAAGTGGCTTGGCAAACTCTTCCGCCAGC
>NW_008675385.1:12454-28158 GCF_000695815.1 Acanthisitta chloris
ATCCCATCCAGTGCCATAGATTTGAGAGGATCCAAGTGGCTAAGCAGATCACTAACCATTTCCTCTCGGATTTCAGGAGGGCTATTTGTCTTCCTATCTCTGTCTATCAGCTCTAGAGTCCAGTTGTCCTAAGGACAACCTGTCCTGCTATTAAAAACTGAGGCAAAGAAGGTGTTAAGTGCCTCAGCCTTTTCCTTGTCTTTGGTGACTCTATTCCCTCCCATGTCCAACAAGGAATGAAGGTTTTCCTTGCCCTTCCTTTAGCTATTGATGTATTTATAGAAACACTTTTCGGTATCCCTGACAGAAGTGACCAGATTTAGTTCAAATTGTGCCTTTGTCTCTCTTATTTTCTTCCTATGTTATTGAGGAAACTTTTTTTACAGAAGGTATTTCTACTATTGCCATTTTAAAGTGCAAGTTCTGCAGTGAATCTGACAGAGGTTCAAATCTGTCAGGATCTTCTGTCCTTTCACCAGAATACTTTACTCATAGTTGCTGTATAAAATGTTCCTGCATGGAAAGATTTAAGTGGTCTTTCTTTCCTTATGTCAATAATAATCAATACTTAATTCAAAGTCTATGATAATCTGAGTGTTTTGGGGTTTTTTTTGTGTTGGTATAATTGGAAGCAAAATGTAACTTGAGGATGTTTCCTTACTTGAAGGTTTTGAAAGTGCCCAAAGCATGATCTTTCCCATTCCTTTTGTTCAAAAGCCCTGAAAGTTTTTATATTAAGCCATCGCTCACATAGATTGTGGGTTTTTTTCAGTGTGACACAGTGCCACCTGAGATTTGCTGGGGAAAAGAAGCTGAGAAGATCTGAAAGGAACATAGACTATATTCCCTGCTCCAGTTTAACAACAATACACTAAGAGAACATTTACAAATCTATACTCACTGTTATATGAAAATCCAGAGTGTCTATGAAGTGGTTTGCTGCATATTCAAGTTTCACTCAAATTACTCACAAAATAGTGATTCAAGCTAGTTGGACAAAATACATGGAATCAGGAGGAAATATTTTACTTCCCTAGTGCACATTTGAATGATGAGAAAAATTTAAAATATTATGCTGAATATTTCCCAAGCAGACTTTAGGTTTCTGCTTGTTTATTTGTGTTTATGCTTTTCATGTGGGTTTTTTTTTTCTCAATTTTTCTTGAGTACATTGGCTTCCACAAGGCTTCAGGGTCCTGCTGTGCTATGGCAAAGTCCACAAGTAGAGAGAGCCCTGTGCTGTATCTGCACAGGGATGAATAATTCATGCCCCAGAGTGCTCCCAAAGGAAGATCGAGGTATGTAGTAGCAAGCAAAGTAGCAGGAGTTACTTTGGTGTGGTGGAGATAAAGTCAAGACAGTGATAAAACTGAGAAAGTTAAGCAGAATTATTATTTTTCAGTTGTTTAATGCTGAACTTTCTATTTGAGTAATTGGTTTGACAACGTCTTGTCATACCAATAGCACTTCAAGCTCTTTGTTTGAAAATCAGTATCTGAGATGTGCTGCTGGATGAATTCAGTGCAAGGAACTGGTTTTTTTTCTGATAGCTGATAAAAATGTTCACAAGCAGATGCTTAAAACAAACTGCAAATTGCTTTTTTTTTCCGATGGCTCAGCTCTCTGATAAAAATGTTCACAATCAGATGCTTAAAACAAACTGCAAATTGCCTGGTACTTGATGAATGTAATATAGTTTCCTTAGAATTCCTGTGAATAAACTAATTTGCTTGAGTACTCATGTAAAACAATTATAAGAAGGAAACAACTACAGAATGACTTTATTCATATGGAAATCTATGAAAATCCTTATTGGAACATCACTTTGTTCTTTTTGTATTATGTTTCCCTGTGGGCTTACCTAAGCAGTTTCTGTTTAAAAGTGATTTCTGGCATAATTAGTATTTAAAAATGATCAGTAGTGAATAGAGTCATAACTCCTTGGTTACAAACATCATCATAGTGTCACAGAAGCTAGCAGCTCTATTTCTCACTGCCTCAGCTGAGAATAAAACACTGACATGAACCCTTGTCTGCCTTGTATGGCGAGAGAAGACCTCCAAATAGAGCAGATAAGCAGGTCCATGCTGTGCAGTTAAGCTGTATGAATCTCTGTTTTCATTGCTGAATCCAATTCCTGTGCAATGTTTGTAATAGGCTTGAACATTCTGATATTTTTATATAAAAAAACCAATAACAGAGTAAAATTTTATTGCTGCACTGATGTAGTTTGCAAGGCTTTGAATTGCCTTTTATGTCTGTGGTACTTCTTACAGAAATAAAAGTCTCATTTAGATTTGCTGTTGGTCATTCCTGTAAATTTAATATGACTTGTTTCTGTAGACTATGTATCTCACACAATCTGGTTTGATTATTTTAATGTAAAAAATTTTTTAGATGACAATGGCTCTTATAGTTCAGGTTTTAGAGTATTCTAATTAAATATAAAGGACAAAAATATACATTTCTTTTTATATCGTAGCTAATATCCTCTTGCCTGGTAAATTATTATCTTGCTTTCCCTAAAACAAAAAGTCTCTGCTGTCTGCAGTATATATGACCTGTCACTGAAAGCATAACCAGACCATGTGCCTTTTGTGCCTCCTAAAGGAAGATGCTCCAAGGACCATTTCTTCTTGTTTAGTAGTGAGCTCTATGGAAATAGTGCTAATTATTGCTGACCTAGCCTGTGACACTGTGAATTCAGTCACACACTTTCAAGCATAAACTGAGCAACAAGCTAGTCCCTTGCTATATCATTAGACATCTCTTGCAGTCCTCCTTGGGACACTGAGGCAGAGGATTAAAGCCATAACACATTTGGAAGGCATTGTGTGTGACCTATGAACCTTGTAGTTAATCTCTGATGTCTGAGGAGAAATGAAAAACCTCTCATAATAGCTTTTTTTTAAGCTGATTTCATTTGTGCTAACACCCTATATACAATATTTTCTGCTCTTTGACTCTGAACGAAAAGGTCTATGAGGGAAAAAGACAGAGAAGACAGTATTATAAAAGTAATCAATGAAATAATTGAAACTTCTGTTGCCAAGGCAAGCAGTGGGTATCATCAATAGTAAATGCTGCTAATCAGTAATTTTCTTTGTCACAAGACTATATATTGAATTTTTCCTTGGTCTTTTCATAGCTATTGTACAAACAATACAAAGCACTCTTGGCTTTTTACCCCCCTGGTTTTAAAAGAGATCTACTAATTAGATAATTTGTGTCATTAGGGAAAGTCTGGAGATTTTTCTTTCCTTGGGGAAAAAAGCCACAGCTCTTTTGCAATCTCTGCATCCTTGGAGACTGTTGAGAAGGTTATTCCTTATCAGTTTAGCAGCTTTTCAAATGCATATAGTAGGGTTTGTTTTTCTAAAAAAAATACCATTCCATTCTAATCTTCTTCTGTCTTTGTGCTATGGCAAAACAACATGTTATAGCACTGATTTTTAACTCACGCATGAAAATATAAAGCTTTCTTTGTTCTTCTTTAAAAGGTATCTTGAGACCGTGAGAGCCCTGACTGATGTTTGGTAGCATTCTTTCTGATCAGACTGCTTATTTTCTGTAGGGACACCTGATGACAGAGGTCAACAGAAGGTTCAAACCCAGGATTTCATAACTCTAGCTGGCATTTTTCTGCAAGGTATAAACAGACACATTATACTGTAACATGAATGATCTCACTCTAACTTACTGATAAAATTGATAAGCTCAAGCCTTAAACACATTATGGATTTCTTTTCCTCTTAATTGTTTTGATGTAAACACCAAAGGGAATGTTTGATTGCCCAGCTGCACTTTGTATTCATGGGTTGAATATGTCAAGGCACACACACAAAGACATGCACAAACACTAAAGGTACAACTACATGCAAAATTTACCTTCATAGCTTATAGACATGCATATGTAAAAATATAAAAGCATATAGTTATTTAGCACAGAATCATAGAATGGCTTGGGTTAGAAAGGAGCATAAAGATCTCCAAGTTCCAACCACCCTGCCATGGGCAGGGACACCTTCCGCTAGGCCAGATTGCTCAGAGGTCCATCCAACCTGACCTTGAACACTTCCAGAGATGGGGCACCCACAATTTCTCTGGGCAATCTGTTCCACTGCCTCACCAGGATTCACAATATCTTTGAGCTAGGTAGTGTATGTCTTTGACAGAGGAAAAAAGTGAAACACATTTCATTAAGCAAATATTTTTTTCAAAAATTACAACAGATTTTGCTTGCCTCCAGTTTAGGTGTCCAACAGGCAATGCACCAGCTTTGATTTATGGAATCATCAGGAATAAATGTTTTTTCTTAGCTTTGCATATAAAGAGGGGGCTCTCAAGAACCTACGAAAGTCAGCATGAGGAAGATAGTTTCAAGAATATGGTGACAGCGTAGTCAATGTTGATGACTTCAGATTGTAGTGCATTAACAGTAAAATCGTGATTTGACCTCAGATTTCTGAGGTGAATTTTAAGTATTCCATCTAATAGAATTTGGAAAGAGACTATTTAAGAATGTGGATTATTGATGATTATTTAAATAAATGATTCAAATTATTTCACATTTTACTTGATCAAGTAATCCACAAAGAAATTTTTTGCATGACTGCTTTTGATATCTTATTAACATATAATTATAAAACCCCTTATATTTTACTTATTACATTTTAATAGAATAAAAGCACACAAAATTTTTGCAGTTTACTTTTCTCTAATTTTAACTCATTTTGTCCAGGAATTCTGCTGTTCAGTCACCAGGGTCTTAAGAAGCAGGACTTGCCTCTTCCTGGTTCCCCTCTCCTCCCTTACTTCAGCAATTGCATGCACTATCTTCAACAGTTCTCTAATGATCTAAAAATTTCCTGACTTTAGTAGGAACAGGAATTCATAGTCAAGTGCTTCATCAAGACTGTGCTTAGCAAAGTGCCTAGCAAATTTCTATCAATGTTCCTGTTCTTTTTGCATGAAGACATGATGCACTATGGCAAGGGCTTGATGGCACCTTCTGAACATGCTAGCATTATTACCACTACCATGAACCTTTATCAGAAAAAACCCTATAAATGAAAAAGAATGAAGATATCCATTACATTTAAATCAAACTTTTTTTTCACTAGAGATATTATCCCCAGCTGTCTCATTCCTCTGTAGCTGTTTGTGCATTCTCCAGCACTGCTCTTATTTCAAAACTAGGGCTTCTTGACTTTATGGTAACATATTAAGTGATTGGCCTTCTGTGTTATACAGATACAAAAAGGAAAATCAATTCCTCCTCACACTTCGTATTCTTTAGGAGATTTTAGTGTGGACATGGCCTTTTAGTCTCTTAAAGTACATTATTGGACAGTTAGGTTTGTGTTTGCCTAAGAATATTTATTTTTTATACTGATTATTTCAGATCCGATTATGGTGTTTCTCTTAAGCAAATATATTAAGAGGGCATTAAAGTGCTCTGTCTCGTCTCAAGGGTGTTACTTAACAATGGATTCTAACAGCCAAACCTCTCCAACAACAGCAAAAATGAATAAACTGCATGGTCAGATCTTCCATTTCAGAAGTTAATTTTGTAAAAAAAAATATGAGTAAAATAAAGTGCCATCCACATTCTGTTGTTCTGGATTTTTTTTAAGGCTTGATCACTCACTTATATTGTCTTTTGATTGATTTGTCATTTACTGGCAGCCAAAGTTTGTTTTCAGGTCTTTTGCATAGACTTTATCTTGTGATGGAAATCATATGTTTGACACTAATAATCATTGCTTTTTCAAGAACAGCTTTAAGCTTTTTAGCTTTAAATAAGTTTTGTTATTATTGTAATTTATGATACATTTATGTGCTTTTTGCATGAAGATAGACTCTACTGAAATGAAAGTGTATAATAAGTTATTCTCTTGAAGCACAACAATAAAATATTCTGCATTCAATATATAGGCCAAAACTGCATTAAAAAATCCATTATCCTTTCTCCCTCTTACAAATAAACACATCAATACAAATATGATGAATATAAATATGCATGGTGTTAGAAAATTTTCATGAAAAGAAAAATCTGATAATGAAAGTAGATTTTCTTCCTAAACCAGATGAAGTTGCAGTTCCTTGATCTTATAGATAACTAATAGATATATAATTACATTTGAAATTTTCCATATTAGTGACACAATCTGAAAATAATGACATATTTTCTTCTGAGCTTGGCTAGAATTTGGATACATCTTATATTAATTTGGTTTCTTTCATTTTATTTTATTTTCTTTAGCTCCCATGTTCTGTAAAATTCCTAACTTCCTATGAAAAGACTAAAGGTTTATTCATTTCGCTCTTTTTTTTTTTATATACACTTTTTTTTAACCAACTACTTCCCCAGTAATGGAATCTGATTTGCCAGTCTGAAAAGCTTCCCAGAGTTACTGGGCAAGAGATCCAATATCTACAACATTCATGCCACTAGAAATGTAAATGCAAACCCTGAAAGCTGAATAAGAGAAGAGAAGAGAAGAGAAGAGAAGAGAAGAATGTTTCTTTGTTCTTCTATCCAAACCTCTGCTGGTCACTTATTCTGTAGCTTGGGGAACTGGAGAAGAAAGGTTTATCAGGCATCTTTTAAGCCACCTGGTGGTTTAAAAACTCTCCAGTCCAAATGAACTACAAGTGGGTTTTTTGCAGCTGTGGGACATGAGCTGTACCACCTATTATATGGAATTAATTTTTACTTTCTATACAACCAGTGTAGAGAGGTGAAAGCTAATTGTAGTAGTTGCTCTCAATCACTCTATTTCACTTAGGCCCATAAAACTCCTCTCTACACCTTGTACAAAAAAATGTGAATATCTTTTGTTACATTTGATGGGGAAGAGCAGTACCTATTTTTCAGCCAGAGAGGGGCTCTTTGTTAGGAATTATAGTGATAGGACAAGGAGCAATGAAATTTAGATTAGACATTAGGAAGATATTTTTTACTATGAGGGTGGTAAAGCACTAGAACAGGTTGCCCAGGGTGGACGTGGATGCCCCAGCCCTGGCAATGTTCAAAGCCAGGTTGGATAAAACCTTGGGCAACTTGGTCTAGTGTGAGGTGTCCCTGCCCATGTCAGGTGGAGTTGGGTCTAGAGGATCTTTAAGGTCCATTCCAACCCCTTAACACTGTGATTCTATGATGCTCTAAACTAGTCTTCCTGTAGACTCTGTAAGATTTTCTCAAAGCCTCTTTACACCATATAAACACTCACACAAAATGACAATACTTAATTCTAGTTGTGTTAAGGTCTTTTGCTTTCTTATCTGTCTCATCCTCAGCATTGTTAAAGTCTCAATAGCACCATTATTTGTAGGTTTATTGTGAATGGTAAAGAAGAGCTGTACACAAGGCTTTAATTTTTTCTCTGTTCTTACCTATTTCTCTCTAGTTTGTTTCTCCCTCTGCCCTTTATTAACACTGACAACAAAAGAAGGCAGAATTTTCTAATGAGCTTTTGCAGTCCAACACAGTTTAATCATGTGTTTTGTTGCATACCTGTGGTAGCCTGGGCCTTCAAAGAAGCAAACAGCTCTGAGTTCTTATTCACTGCACTTGAGCAAGGTAAGATTTTCTATAATTAGACAGAAGTGAGCTTGGATGGAAAAATAGATGCTGTTTGACTTATACAGACTTAACAGATGAGGTGTGCTCAGTGTATCACTAAATGTTTTTTTATATGAGTTTTTTTGCTTTATTGCTTAATCCTTATCAGCTCCAGAGGTGAGCACTGAAGAAATATGATAGAATAAGTGAACCAGGGTAGGTGAGATAAAGCCAAAAACTTGCATTTTTTACAATATTGTTGGCTGCTGAATCTTGAAAAGTGGACCCTGATTTTTACTGGTGTGCTCAGTGTATCACTAAATGTTTTTTTATATGAGTTTTTTTGCTTTATTGCTTAATCCTTATCAGCTCCAGAGGTGAGCACTGAAGAAATATGATAGAATAAGTGAACCAGGGTAGGTGAGATAAAGCCAAAAACTTGCATTTTTTACAATATTGTTGGCTGCTGAATCTTGAAAAGTGGACCCTGATTTTTACTCCCTCAGATAGAGCCAAAAACTTGCATTTTTTACAATACTGTTGGCTGCTGAAGCTTGAAAAGTGGACCCTGATTTTTACTCCCTCAGATAGTATTCAGGGAGCATATCAGCACAAATTCTACCAAAACACATGAATAGATCATGCTGAACTAATGGCAGAATTTTACTTTATTTAACAGGGAACAATTACACCAGGTAAAACTTATTCTGAAGATCTTAGATGCTTTTTCAAATTGCTTGGTGAGTTTGGTGCGAGACAGTTTGCAAGTCTATTTACAGCTCATGTTTATAATCTTGTATTCAAAAACAAAGTCAAGACTTCAACTTCTGCCCCATGAAAATAGAAATGTAGTGTCTTTTATAAGTATTTTCACTAATTTTGTGGTTTGAGATTCAGATAATTTATTGTTTGTGACTATTGTTTATGAATAACAACACCTGGTCAGGTACTGATCAAGTGCTTCTGAAAATATTTGTAAATGGTTGTTCTTCTCATAAATTTAATAGAAATAAATATTTATCACAATGGGTACTAGAAGGGTATTGAATTTTCTGCATCATTTGCTGACATCTTGTTTAAAAAATACTGAACAAATATCAGACATGAAATTCATGTATTTCAAGTATCTTTGCGCAAGACTGGATAGCTCTTTCTGTCTGAAAAGTATTGGCTATACTAGGAGGTAGTTTGACCTCATTTGTGCATGATCTGCACAATGAAAAAGAGTGTTTGGCTTGGAACAAGGTTTTTCATCATTAATCTGTCTCTGACAATGCTCTTGAGAGATTTGGTCTTTTACTTAGATGTTTGTTTGCTTGAAAGTGCTGAACTAGCACCATGTGAGAGGAGTGCAATCATGACAGGTGTAAAACTCGTGGTAATGCACATCTTACCACTGAAATCTTATATAGAGGTTTTATAGTTCAGAGCCATCTCACCAGAAAGTTCTACCATTTTACCACACTTCATCAGAATTTGCACAGAAACTTGCATGGGAGCCACAGACAAGTGTTGTTTAAAACCATTTAAAAGTCTCAAATGATCATTGGGACTTGAAGGGAATTACAACAGCCACTGGTTTCTTCTTACATGAAAGGCATTAGTGAACAATACTTTTTTTTCGGGACAATATTACAGTTCTGTGTAATTTTGTGACTGTCATTTATTTTAAGAGAAATACACACTTGAAACTTATAACTTTTAGTGTTACTTTCCAGTTAATAGATGGACACATCTCAATGGTGTGGGTGGGGAAAATTACAGATATTTTCTTATTTCCAGCAGATGACAATGGAAAGATTTCTGTCAGTGTTTCAATAGCCACAGGTGAGGTAACATTGTGTTGGGACTCTTGATTCATTCATTAGAAAAATATACTTGATATGCAAACTATGGAAACTAGAATATTATTTTTTCTTTATTTTCTTTTGAACTTATTTTACCTAAATAACTAGTCCTTTAGGAAAATATCTTAATTAAATGAAAAAATCATTAAACAATAATTTTTCGCTGTTAAACTAGGCATCAGTTTCTGTGAAGTAGTACTGGAAAACAATACTTTTCTTTTGTCTTTGGGGGAGGGGGGAACCAACAGACCTTGTATTGCATTAAAAGAAATACAATTACCTTCTGCGATGGGTTTTTATCCTACCATACTTTGTTTTAATAACTATTTTTCTGGTAATACATCAAGGAATATATAATGCACTTTACAGCTCAGCATGGATTTTCAGCTTAATGACTTTCCTCTGGTTATGAGACTGTCTATTTCAAAATTATTTGTTTAGAAATATAGTTAGAAATTGGTTCTGGCTCACTTCTGAGTTACTACAGGGGACCAAAGCACTATGAGATGTTTCAATTAAATATGTAAGATGAGGCTGAATACTCCTCATGCTGTTTCCAGGCTATTCAGATGGATTTACTATATAAGGCTTTTTATTCAGGTTATTTTCACAACATAAATGCAACAACTGCTTTTCCTTGAACAACAACTTACAGAAGGAGTTAGATAATTATCTTCTGCAGAAACTCATGTGAAATGATAACAACTGCTTTTCCTTGAACAACAGCTTACAGAAGGAGTTAGATAATAATCTTCTGCAGAAACTCATGTGAAATGACAGAGAAGGAGTCTGCAGAGCATATCTGACTCTTGACAATATACAAGATATTTGAGCTCAGTTCAATACCAATGAAAATCTAAATTATATTCACTTGAAAAATTTATAGCACTGCTTCTTCTATCAATCTTCAATGGATGAAGCCTCAAATGGATCTTGTCACATCTTTAAAATGAGTACAGGGGTGGAAAGGATGTTTGGTATACCACCTCTGTGTTCCTCACCTGTATTTGAATTTCCATTGGGTGGCACCAGTAGATCTGTCTATTCTTCTGGCAGCTTGACAAACTGGGGCTTATGAGATATTACAGTGCTGCAGCAGTCTCTAGATGAGCTCATAAGAGATTTGGGTTCCTCTAACTGGGGATGGGGGGGGAGCAATTCTACATTCAGCTATCAGTGGAAGTTCAAATCTGAGATTGCCTCAGAGGTGGTATGACTGAACTTTGCTTTCTGTACTTGTATTATTAAAAAAACTTAGACTGAACATTGTGCTTCCTGGAATAGAACACAGTAGAATTACCTTTGGTATAGAAAGGACAGTATAAATGGGAGATGTTTGGTCATCACATTTTAGTGTCAATTCATATTTTAAACATGTAGCTAAATCTGAGTTGTTAATTTAAACATCCACCAATGAAGCAATGTACTTACCTTAGCCTGAGCCAGGTGGGAAGTATTTGTAAACCCAAACCAGTTCTACAGTTAGGCTTCACTCCTGCTGCATGGAGAACTCCCTGCAGAGGGGATGTGAAGTACACAGTGTGCTTTATGGGATCTTCCTGGGACTGTCTGCAGGAGAAACCACTGTTAAGCACTTGGGGTTTCTTTGCTGAAAGTATTAAGTACATGCAATGACAATAATCTAACAACTTACTTGGAAGTCTAGCCAGAACAGTTATAATTCATCCCCAGTTCCTGATATATTTAGGAGCTCTACTTTTAGAAATACGTACCTAAGAGGTATTTTGAGAATTTGTCATTGAGGTTTTGTTCAGTTTGTCTTTTGACTCTAGCCTCCTTTTCTTTGTCATGGTTTAAATAGTTATCAGATCTCATTTTCCCATAGTAGTAGCTGTAAATAATTTTTGCAGACTTTCTTACTATATATTTATAAAATGAGATGATTATAATAGAGGTTGCTTTCCTGCAGATAGCAGCAGGAGCAATCAGTACAGGATTCTCTTTGTATGTGCTTAAAGGTTTCTCTGGCACTATTGTCATGCATTTCATAGACTGATCTAGGTTCCACATTTGCCAAAAACAAGGCAATTAATGTGTTCTTATGAACAACTGGGATAGGTTTACAAGAGTCTGTTGCATTTGTGTCCTAGAAACCAGGGACATGAGTTATTAATGAAATGAATCATTAGATAATAGTCTCCCATGAATTTTAAATTGAGTTTTCTAAAGTTCTCATGGGTAATAGGATGTGAAGTGACTTGTATTGTCTTATAAAGAAAAATGCAAGGTGCTTTCGTAGAGAATTAGATTAATAAGAAAATTAAATTTCTAAATAAACCTCTCTAGAGTTAGTTTGCAATAACATTCTAGTCTAATTTCTGTTTTCTTGGTTGATGTTACTCTACAAACTGACACTCTTACCTTCATGACACTCTTATAATTATCAAATTGCAACATGGGTAGTGGTGCTATAGTTCACCAAAGCAAATTTCCCCTCAGCTTTCAAGTGAGGACAAAGCATTGCTCATCTTAATTCAATTACAGTAATTACTGGAAGAAGTGGATTGACTGAGGCTTCTAATTTCACCTTCACACAGACAATGTCTTAAAGAAGACTCAAATACAAATGCGAAGAATCAAGACGTGGCCCAGAGGATCTGTCCTCTCTAGAAAAATTATCAGGATTTAATTTATGTATAAAATGAATCTTCACTTCTCTTGTCTGGCAAGTAGCATTGCTGCTTGAAGATAACATCTGTATTTCACATGATGCAACTATTTCAAGATGTTATAGAAAACAGACCACAGCACTTGATGATGAAAGCTTATCAGTAAGAAGTCAATGCAAAATTTAGTTCATAGTGTTTAAATAAATGTAGTACAGAGATGCTTTAGAAGGAAGAATCAATGTCCTTTCCCTATTCTGAAAATGTAGGCTTTTTTTAGCAGCATATACTCCTTTCAATTCCAGTGAATTTTGACATCATATTGCACAGAATTTCTCAGTAATATTTTTCCTACTCCTTTCAGAAAGTGTGCACAATAAATAGCATAGTACTATATAATGAAGAAAGTTTTCTAAAAAAAATTGTCCTGCTCTGATTTTCTTTTTCTTTTTTTTGATTCAATTTCTTCTCATAGGACTCAATCTTTTGAGGCAAAGTAATGTTATTCTCTGTAGCTGATAAGGCAGTGCATATTAAATGAATAAGCATATAAAGTCTTTATCTGGAGAGCCATGATGTTCTAACCTGTACTGCTTTATGTTTCAGTTTCCTAATTCACCTTTGGTTTCTACACTCTCTTTCATACTGAAGATTAATGATTGACTTAAAAAGGCTAAGTGAATGATTTGTTGATAGGTAAAGTTATTTTAAGGATTTATGGAATATCATTGGATTTTATATCTAGCTAAATCTTAGGAGAATAAATGTAGTTGTGCTTACAGGTAATTACAGAAACCAGCAGAACACCAGAAACTGCCATTTGCCCTCTCAGTTCTGAGAAACAAAATTTCCAACTCAAGGCACTGTACAAAAAAATGGTTTTGCTGATGAATTTGGACAGAACTAGAGCAGAGTCCTGCAGCCAGTTAGGTTAATAAGAAAAAATGTTATTACCTTTTTCCCCAAGGATGCCATTAATTTAACACTGGCAAGCTATCATTAGCGCTGTGTGAAATGACTAATTTTCCTTCAGGAGGTGTTCACACATGGGGCATGGGGTTTTCCATAAGCATTCACAAACCTGTGTGAATCAGGTGAGACTTGCTGCAAGAGTTAGGAAAAAGTGCATGTGGATTGTTGCTTTTGCTTTCAGTGTTGTGACCTTTGAAATGCTTCATGCAGTATCAGAATTAAAATTTCAAGACTAACTTGAAAGAAAGAATCATACACCTTTACCTCTCCAAAAGTACTTGCTCTTTCTTGTTTGGCTCTTACTTGCACCTGTGTAACTCTACCTCTCGGGAGATCCTATGTCTCTCATGATCCAGCTTAAGTTGAGAACATGTTTGGTTGAGTTGGGTTTTTTTCTGATGTTTTGGTTTTGTTTTGTTTAGTTTGTAAAATAAAAAAACAGCCCACCACAAAACCCATGCCAAACCAAAAAGCAAAAAAAGGAAAACTAAACCCAGAAACAAAGGTGTTTTCCCCCCACATTTTTAATTTTCCCTTTTCTTTTTTTTTTTTTTAGTCCTAGGACTAAACTTCTGATTCCTGTTTTACAGCATTATTATACTGCTGGTTTTCCACACATCATATACTGAATGAATGCATACATTTACAGTTAGGTTTTTTTAAGGATTCATCATAATAGAAATTCAAGTGTTGCAGCTGCATTAGTAGGCTAATGCCACTGGAGTGATTCAGAAAGTATTCCAGACATTGATTACGCAGAATCACAGAACTGAGCAGGTTGGAAAGACCTCTGAGATCGTCAAGTCCAACCTATGACCTAAGACCAACATGTCAACTATACCATGGCACTAAGTACGATGTCCAGTCTCTCCTTAAACGATTATTTGCAGAGAAAGGTCAAAAGAATCCAACACTAACTACTATACCCGAAGTTACTTTTAAAACAAAGGAAATACAAAACCCAAACCAACTTGCATAGCTCAGCTTGCATATCAGCAGCAAGGACTTGGAAAGAAGAAAATAAACAAGCCTGTGGTCTAAAATGAGATCAACTACCTGAAAAAAGCCAACAATTTACTCTTTACCCATTGCAATCAACATGGCTTTTTGAAGTTAAGATGATAGTTATACAGAATTTTATTGGCAAAGTGGTTGAGGGAAAAAAAAGAGATCTGAAATATTATTTTAATTTTAGAGATGATGAGTTTTGGTGTGGGGTCTGTTGTTTGTTTGGGGGGGTTTATTTTATTTTTTTTCTTAGTATTTCATTCAGTTGAGATGGCTTTGCAGTGTTGCTCTGTCTTATTCTGTCTACAGGCAGTGCAAAGGGCACTCAGTTCGGTGCATGCTGTCGGGTGTCAGTAGGAATGTCTTTATGTTTCCCTTGCTACTGATGAATGAGTGATGTCCTTAAGCCCCACCTTAGTAAAAGTGTGGATTTTCATATCCAGCAGAAATATATACAAAACTACATGGTTTCTGATATGATCTGGTGGGGTTCTTGGGTGACAGGGGGAGGTTGGTTGTTTTTTTGGTTTTATATTTTATCTTATCCTTGCTGTGTTTTATGTCTTGCCCAATCTGCTTGTAATGGCCTCTACACACACGCACAAAGAATAATTGCAGAAGAATGAAAAAGGACACAACATAAACTAGTGAAGTGCCTGACAAAAACTTCATCACAGTATTTGAAGACTTTTAGTAGCCCTGATGCTGTGTTCCCAACCAATAATTCTGCATTGTGCTCAAGTCTTCTTTAAAACCTTGTAGAGTTTCAGTGTGTGTAGATGACATTGTGAACCAGGCGCCTTGTAGAGTTTCGGTGTGTGTAGATGACATTGTGAACCAGGGACTGGAAATCTATCCCATGATGATGTATGATAATAAAAATATATAAAGAAAAAATATAGATTACATCCATCTCTGTTTGAAATATCAAGAGTAATGCTTTCAGTGAGAAACTGCCAACACCAGAACGACTGAGGAAATAAAGCATCATGCAGCATAAACACAGCTGGGGTTGGTGGGAGTTTTGTACATCCTGGATCAAAGAAACCACCTACAGCAATGGTAAGGCATGCTCTGATGGTCGTAAAAAGTTTAAATATTCTTTCATTCCCCCTAATTGCATGCTGAGTACAGTAGTGCTTCCTGAAAAGACTAGTGATAGTAATTATTATTAATTTAACTGACACTTGTTGGGTTTTTTGATGCAATACTCCAAAATTATCTCTAATGACAATATTCATCAACTTAAAAAAACAAATCTATGCCTAAAATACTCCTTTTGGCTTCAGATTAATGCTGAAAAGTTGCTTTAGACAGCCTTTTACAATTTCTAACTTTTGATGGTGTTTGACATTTATATTACATTTCTGTTCTGTCCATACAGTTATGTTGCTTCTATAAAGGTGTAACTTGAAAACATTTGAATTTTTGAAGCTATTTTTGCAATCAAAAATAACAAGAGTAACTCCAGGAATAGGACAGTAGCAGTAATTACATTATTCATTTAAAGAGATTTTCTTCTCACTCCCACTAAGTTCATAAAATTATAAAATAACCTCCTACTGTTAAATACAGTGTGAAAGAAATCACATGCATATAACTGAAAAATTGTAAGTACATCTTTAATCAACTGAACAAGCTCTTCAAAGAGCAGTTATTTAACATTAATCTTTTTTTTTTTTT